>NC_138866.1:182429846-182684621 GCF_965194805.1 Balaenoptera borealis | reverse complement strand
CCACCTCTCCAAGGAACAGACCCGACTGGGCTTTCCCCTTTGGGACCTGTGCTTTCAGGGGGTCCAGTTAAGTTGTCTCTGTGTTTGGGGGCCACCACCTGAGGGCTAGAGCAGGTGGTCCCAGGGACCAGTGGGCGAGCACGCAGCCAGCAAGTGGGCCCGGCAGGCCTGCCCACGGGGGCCCCCGCCTTGACACAGCCCTGCTTCTGCCCTGCCCTTCAGAGTTACCACAGAGGCTGGAGGAGTTCACAGGCAGTCCTCGCTTTATTGCATTTCACAGATCCTGTGTTTGCTTTTGACAAACTGAAGGTTTGTGGCAACCCTGCGTTGAGCAAGTCTGTGGGCGCCTTTTTCCAAGAGCATTTGCTCACTTCCTGTCTCTGTGTCACATTTGGTAATTCTCACAGTATTTCACACTTTGTCATTATTACTCTGTTATGGTGATCTGTGACCAGCGGTCTTAGATGTCACTACTACAACTGCCTGAAGGCTCAGATGATGGTTAACATGGTTTAGCAAGAAAATATTTTTTAACTAAGGTATGCGCACTTTTTCAACATAATGCTATTGCACGCTTAACAGACGACAGTGTAGTGTAAACATAACTTTTATGCGCACCGGGAAACCAACAGCCTCGTGTGGCTCACTTTATCACGATATTCACTTTATTGCTGTGGTCTGTGTGTTGTTCCTGAGCACCGTCTGCAGGCTGAATCGTGACTCGTAAGGGTACTACTTTAAATGTCCATAAGTGCTGTGACTTACAAGATATAAACCTGTGAGATGCATCGCTGAATTCGTAGCAGCCTTTTGACATTGTCTCACTAAACACACAACTGCTGGTGTGCTACGGATAAGAGGCAATGTTGGCGTTGAAAGGGGGCTCCTCATACTTGAAGCTTTTGAGACCCACATCTGTAACAGGCACCCAGAGATGAGAGAGAGGAGGGGAGGGTGGCCTGGAGTCCACCAGGACCCATCACCTCCTTACCTGCCATGATGGTTGATGGGCACATATGCTTGACGGTGAACCCCAGCGCTTAGTATATATTTTTCTTATCAAATACAGTTTGCACATCAGTAGGTTCTTACATTTGTGTTTGTTGTTCATTTAGGAAAGAAAGAGCAAGGCCTAGCCTCGTCATCTCATTTTCATGAAAACATGCACATGTAAAGCCAACAAAGAGTGATAAAAGATATCTGCCCTCACCAGTTGCTGAATTTCAAGGGTCGATGGAGTCCAGGAGTCCAAAGAGGGGTCATGATCGTGGTGGTTGCTTTGTGCCCACTCCAGTCCACTGGGGAGACCCCATGTGTCTCCAGCAGAGGGAACAGCGTGTGCTGGATCCTGTGAGCCTGGGAAGGGTCTTAGTTCTGTTTTTGCTGTGATGGCTGCACATCTAGGGTGCCTCCTGGGGCTGCCTAGGAAAATGTGCTCTTGTGGGGATTTTTAGGTGTGTTCAGATTTAAGGGCATTTGGAGATAGTCAGACCCTTTGAGGCACGCTGTGAAATGTTGAAATGTCGGGTTCTGTGTTGCAACTTGGCACATGGTATGTTGTGTCATTATAATTACAAATATATGTGTGTATGTGACGTATGTGTGTATATATACATGTATACCTATATACATATGTGTGTGTATGTGTGTGTGTGTATATATTTATATCATTCGTAAATATAAAGGTGGTTCTTACTATCTGTCTTACTATAGGTCTTAGGTCAGGCTGTGGTAACAGAATACCATAGACTGAGTGGCTTAAACAACAAACATTTATTTATTTCTCATGATTCTGGAGGCTGGGAAGTCCAAGGGCAAGTAGCTGGCAGATTCAGTTCCTGGTTAGGGCTCCCTTCCTGGTTTGTAGACAGCCGCCTTCTTCCTGTGTCGTCCCTTGGAGGAGAGCAGAGAGCAGAAGCAAGCTCTATGTCTCTTCTGTAAGGGCACTAATCCCATCATGAGGGTCCCACCTTCATAACCTAATCACCTCCCAAAGGCCCCACATCCAAATACCATCACAATGGGGATTAGGATTTCAACAGATTAATTTTGAGGGACACATAGCTCTATATTTGGATGCCGTAAACAATATTATATGCTTGGGAATATGATTTCATATCTGTCAAACAGCAAGCTGAGTTTTCCTTCAAGGTTTGTTTGCTACTTGTTTATTTATTTTGTGGTTGCTCTTAGGCAAGTAGTAGGAGACACCAAAGAATTTGAAAAATAATGTATGAGAGAACTTAAAATTGAGAATTCAGCCCATTAACTTAATTTTTCTGCTTGCAATTTTGGATGACACATACATCCTTTGAACTGTGGAGTGGAACAACTCCCAGGGTTTTACAGGAGCATATTTGAAAATGCACGAGGACCTGACATGGCCTTTTAAGAACCTGTGCTATAATGGGACACATGGGAAGCCCACCTGGTGGCAGCATAAAGCCCATAAAGTGGCAAGCGTGTCCCCATAGGAAGGTGTCCCCAAGGACAGAGGGGAGGTGGTGTTTCTGGATGTCACCAGGGAGGATTGTGTGCTTATTTTAGCTCCCTCTCCTTCTTGTGTCCCCACGTCAGTTGCTATTTTGACTGTGGGCATCTTCCTGCAGCTGGTGGCGTGCTGATTGCCAGACGCCCTCCCAGGGGAGTGAGCTGCCCTGTGCCACTGGTTTCTGTTGGTCTCTCCGCATCTCCTTGAGCACTGGACTCGGGGCTGTGAAATACTACAAAGATACAAGATCAGAGACCTGCTTATAACAACGCACAGTCCGTTTTAGAGGAAAAAAATACATAAGAAGTTCTCTTCGTTAAGAGAAATGGAGGACAAAAAGTTGGCACAGTCAAATCGTACCTCGAAATGCATTTAACCTACCCTTATTTAGTGAAAGTGACCAACATTTACTTAGTAAAAGAATCCAGTATTTAGGAAAATACTCAATGTTCTATGGATGTTATCCTAATGTGTAAAAATAGTACAAGAGTAATGGTTCAGGATCACAAAATCTCTGATAAATTACTTGACAAATAAAATGGGCCATTTTAGTACTCTTAAAATGGTCTATTATTTATTCTTGATCCAAGCTTCCTGTACCCACCCCCAATTCCATATTAAAACGAAGCCTAGGCAGCCTCAGTGTGTCATTGCCAGCGGTCGGTCCTGCGCTCTTTCTAGAGGCGGCGGGGGGCCCAGGATCTTTGCGGGGGGGGCCCTCTCCCTCAGCATCTTTGCTGCCTCACCTCCTATGGCACCTACGCCTGTTGTCATGTCTCGTCCGCCTCTAGCCTTGGCTTCTGCTCGTGCCAGCCCGGTCGCTTGCTAATGGTTTTTCCATCAGCTTGCGTGGTCCTGGCATTGATGCTAGCAGAATGTCACCTCGGCTTGGGCACCAGTATTGTAAGTGCCTATCTGGGGGCTGATGGAACTGGGCTGTCCCCACACTGTCACAGACCCACGCAGATGTGCGTAGGTTTTCATAGTGCCAGTCAGTGGACACCTTCTAATAGGCATGTGATTTTTCTTATTTGGAGACATTTATTTTTTATAAATGTCCAAATAATTAAAATGATTACTATTTTTTTTTAAAGATTTATTGATTGATTGATTGATTGATTGCTATGTTGGGTCTTCGTTTCTGTGCGCGGGCTTTCTCAAGTTGCGGGAAGTGGGGGCCACTCTTCATCGCGGTGCGCGGGCCTCTCACTATCGCGGGCCTCTCTTGTTGCGGAGCACAGGCTCCAGACGCGCAGGCTCAGTAGTTGTGGCTCACGGGCCCAGTTGCTCCGCGGCATGTGGGATCTTCCCAGACCAGGGCTCGAACCCGTGTCCCCTGCATTGGCAGGCAGATTCTCAACTGCTGCGCCACCAGGGAGGCCCTAAAATGATTACTATTTTTAAATTGTTATTATTATTACTATTATTGCTGTGACTAAACTAACCCACGATGGTTGAGAATGATCTCCAGTCGTCGTTTTAACCAGGCGTTTGGCACGAATTGAGGAGGGAGCGAGGTCCCTGAGGAGGAAGGGAGGCAGTCAGGGAAGGCTCCTGGGACCGGGATGCCCTCTGAGCCGAATCCTGGGAGGTGCCTTGAGGTTTGTTGGGGGAGCGTGGGGGAAGCGCCTGTGGCTCTGGGAAAATATCTTCACGAACCTCCTTTCTTGGTCTAGGCATCCAGGAAGAGAAAGACGGGAGAAAGTAGCCAGAGAGAAGGTTGGGTCTGGGGCAACCTCATCCCTAGAGTCGGTAAGGGGGGACTCTCGGAGGCCTGGTGAGGGGACGAGACTCTGGTCAATACTCTGAACCCAGAGGCACCTGACACTGTGGTAGTTGGGTGCCGTTGGTCCTCCGTGTCCATGGGTCCTGCATCCCTGGATTCAACCAACTGCAGATCAAAGATATTGGGGAAAAAAAATTCCAGAAAGTTCCAAAAAGCGAAACTTGAATTTGCTGCATACCGGCAACTATTTACAAAGCATTTACATTTTATTAGGTATTATAAGTCATCTAGAAATGAGTTAAAGTATACCGGAGGATGTGCATAGATTATATGCAACTACTATACCACATTTTTCTGTTTTCTAAATTTAATTTTTAAAATTTTTAATTAAAGTATAGTTGATTTACAATGTATTAATTTCTGCTGTACAGCAAACTGATTCAGTTATATATATATATATGTACACATTCTTTTTTTAATATTCTTTTCCATGATGGTTTATCACAGGATACTGGATATAGTTCCCTGTGCTATACAGTAGGACCTTGTTGTTTATCCATTCTATATATAATAGTTTGCATCTGCTAACCTCAAACTCCCAGCCCTTCCCTCCCCTTTGGCAACCACAAGTATGTTCTCTATGTCTATGAGTCTGTTTCTATTTCGTAGATAAGTTCATTTGTGTCATATTTTAGATTCCCCATATAAGTGATATCATATGGTATTTGTCTTTCTCTTTCTGACTTACTTCACTCAGTATGATAATCTCTAGGTCCATCCATGTTGCTGCAAATGGCATTATTTCATTCTTTTTTATGGCTGAGTAGTATTCCATTGTATATATGTACCACATCTGTTACTACACCACTTTCCATAAGGCATTTGGGCATTATTTCATTCTTTTTTATGGCTGAGTAGTATTCCATTGTATATATGTACCACATCTGTTACTACACCACTTTCCATAAGGCATTTGGGTATTATTTCATTCTTTTTTATGGCTGAGTAATATTCCATTGTATATATGTACCACATCTGTTACTACACCACTTTCCATAAGGCATTTGAGCATCCATGGATTTTGATATCCAAGGGGGTCAGAACCAATCCCTTTCAGATACGAAGGGCCGACTAACATGTGACTACAACTCACCGAAATGTCCCTTCCCTGTGGACACCTCCACTGCACCTCCTGTCAGACCTGTCTTTTGAAACGTTAAGATAAAAGCCTGTCTTTCTCTGCCGTAATCTCCCCTCCAGATGCAATTGGTCTAGAGTTAGTGACAGAGTCCTGTCAGAGTTTTTGCGTAGAGATAATCATCTGAAAGTCCAGTGAAAGTTTATTTTTGACCAGGAAGACATGCTTTAGAAGGATGGAGAGAGCCCTGGAGAGACTGGACAAGCCCACTGGGCCTGTCCTTGAGCTGGGCGCCTCTTCCTGTTGCACTAAAACCGTATCGATTCTTCCAGTGCCCCGTTCTCCTCTGGAATCTTCTCCGCTTTTATACAGGTTTGACTAGTTTAATTAAACTTCAACCTGTCACTTAGTTTGGACCCTTGCCTCACTGTGGGCTTGCTCTTTTGGTTTTTTTCCCCCAAGTTATCATGGGTGCACTGAAGCCGATATATTGTTTTGTTTTCCTGCAGATGCTATATTCTGAAGTTTTATTATCTAGTGACCAAGGTTTCCCTTTGTCTTTAGACAAACCAGATTCCAAGAATGAAAGTGTTTCAGGTACGGGACTTTCCAACTCCTTCTTGGTCCGTGGGCTCATGATCTCCGCTGGAGCTTTTCTTCTTTCTCGCCCCCTGGTAGTAGAGCCCCAAGGGGATCCCTCTGTACATGCGAGGTTGAGACCCCCAGCTCTAGAGGGTACCAGGGGCTGTATATCAAGGACACAGGGATGCTCTCTGAAGAGAAAGAGAGACGAGTATGTCCTCTCCTGCCCTTGTCTCTTGGCTTCTTTTGGTTTTCTTGGCCTTTTTTCTTCTTGAAATAAGTTCATTTTCCCTTCCTTTGCAGCCAGTGTGGAAAGAGGGTCTCCTTCCTAAAGCAGGCACTTCCTCCCCAGTTTAGTACCTGCAAGAGGCTCAGGAGAAAGACAGGCTAACATTGCTCTAGCCCAGTTCCCAAGGCTCCAGGGCTTTTTAATAATAAGCAGATTTTTGGGGGAGGAAGGAAGGCAAATAAATTTTTTTGGCACAAAAAAACAGTCTCCTTAAATCCAATAGTCGGTCTGTGTTAACCACAACCGTCTTTGTGGCTTCAAGTCATGAGTTCACGGCTGTCTGAAGTTCACCGAGCGGCGGTAACAATGTTTTTTTGCTTTGTGGGAACTTCAAATGGTCGACTGCCCTCCACCCCCTCATCCGCCTCCTCCCCACAGGCTCACTTCCTTGTAAATTGCCTCTGCCTGGGCTTCTGGAGATGAACCCCGTTCTCTCTACAGGAGGTAAAAGAGGCTCTGATAGCACGCCTCCCATATGCTTCCAAAACCTGGCTACTGACCCCAGCTCTGACCTTTAGGATGCTGGCGCGTTGCTGGCTGCTTCCCAGCTCAGGGCCTCTTGTACTTGAGTGAACTCTTTCCTAGGACGATGTTTTCCAAAGGTGATAGAAGCCAGTACTGCCTAGACATCGGGAAGAGAGACGAAGAGGTGCCTCATTAGCCCCTAAAACAAAGACTTCCCAAAGCCCCTCTGTGTTAACCGCTAACCAACTAACCATTAACTGACTAACAGACCTAGGGCTTCCCTCTCTCGTCCGGGATCTCAGGCTGGAGCCTTGCTCACGTATGGGGCCTCTCTCCCAGGCTGAGTCATTGCAGTGCCACACAGGCAGCCGGCCGTTTGAGGGTGAGGAATGAGTGTACTTCCAGGGAAGTCATGCTGTGTGCAAATTACTCACAGTTAGGGAAATCACACAGGGAAGTGCATCCTGCCCTCTGTCCCTCTCTGTTGTACTTCCAGCACGGGTGCGGTTTTCCCTCTTTTCCCCAGCCTTTGAGGGAAATGAATGCTGAAGATTTTCTCTGCCTGGAATTAATGGCGCAGACCAGGTTCTAGCCCAGCCCCTCACTCCTGACGCCCTAGACGGGTTACTCTGGTCTCGACTTCTTTGCCCAGCCTCTCTCTTTTTCTAAGGACCTGGGCCTTTGTCACCTCCCTCTCGTTGTACACATCCAACTCCTCGATGAGTTCCAACCTACCCTACTCTGTCTTTTCGAGTCTTCCTTTGTTACAAGGCTTCTTTCCCAAAGCCCCTTGTTTGGGTCTGATGTAAATTTGTGTCGTAGAAAGAACTCATATTTACTCAAGATAGCTCAGCTTTTAGACCAAATGTCAAATTTCATCACCAGAGAAAAATCAGAGCTTTGGAGAACGATCACATAGAAATGATTTTATTCACTGAGTTTGAGATGAAGGAAAGAATGTATTTGTTTGTTTGTTTGTTTTTGCTTTTCTTTTTTTAAAATTCTATTTATTATTTTATTGAAGTATAGTTGATTTACAATGTTGTGTTAGTTTCAGGTGTACAGCAAAGTGATTCACTTTATATATATAAACTGAATTTATATATATAAATATATATAATTTATATAAATATATATAACACACACACACATATATATATATTCTTTTTCAAATTCTTTTCCCTTATAGGTTATTACAAGATATTGAGTGTAGTTCCCTGTGCTATACAGTAGGTCTGTGTTGGTTATCTATTTTACATGTACTAGCGTGTATATGTTAATTCCAAATTCCCAATTTATTGGGAACATTCCCTCTCCCTCTTTCCCCTTTGGTAACCATAAGTTTGTTTTCTATGTCTGTGAGTCTTCTGCTTTGTAAATAAGTTAGTTTGTATCATTTTTTAGGATTACACATGTAAGTAAGTTACATCACATGATATTTGTCTTTCTCTGGTTTACTTCACTTAATATGATAATCTCTAGGTCCATCCATGTTGCTGCAAATGGCATTATTTCATTCTCGTTTATGGCTGAGTAGTATTCCATTGTATATATGTACCACATCTTCTTTATCCATTCATCTGTTGATGGACATTTAGGTTACTTCCATGACCTGGCTATTGTAAATAGTGCTGCTTTGAACATTGGGGTGCATGTATCTTTTCGAATTAGAGTTTTCTCTGGATATGTGCCCAGGAGTGGGATCGCTGGATCATATGATAACTCTATAAAAAATGTATTTTTAATTGAGTATTTTTTATAAGAGGTTTAAAAAGATATTCTAACCACTGCCTATAATTTGTGGTCACCAATGTAAGATGATTAATTGAAAGGGAAAAAGCTCTTTAGAAGCAGATGAATCACAGCCACGTATCTTGCCTTGCTCATACATGTGGCTGTCTTATATTGTTTGCTGTTTTCTTAGATTTCCGAGTAGAAATTTTTCTTTCTTCTTTTGCAGGAAGAGTTGGAGTAGATGAGCTAGAAGACTGGGAGAGCTGAGACAGGGAGAGTTTTGAAGTCCTTCTCTATCAGAAGCCATGATTTAAACATCAGCATTACGGTAAGTATTTAGAAAAAAATGTAACTGTTCTGTGGTTGACACATCATTGGTTTTGGCTGCAATTCTGAGAACAGGTTAAAGGACATTGTGAAGGATGAATTTGTTTAAATCACTTTCAACAAACCAGAGGTCTGAGAAAATTAAAGGTTCCTCAGTGATAAGTTATGGGACCACCAGCATCCAGAGGGGAGAGCCATCTGACAAGTTGGAAAAATCTTTCTATCTCCTTAGTAGCCACGTGTTCCAATGTGTGAAAGCAAAGCAAAGCTTAATACACTGGGGTTTTCTTTTTGAACTGAACTGTGGTCATGACAGAGCTTTCAGGGACTCCAAGTTAGACTTTTTAGAGGAGGGCAGAGCCAGGCACGGAAGGGAACAGAAACACCTTTCTAGGGACCGTGCTATCTGCCCTGCCACTCTGGGGCAGGGTTTCTCAAAGTGTGTTCCATGGAACACACTTCTCTAGACTGTTAATGCAGTGGAGGCAGGGCTATGAAGATGGGTCTGTGCTCCAGTGAGTTTGAGAAACGTTAAAGTTAACCTTCCTTCCTGAAGGGTCTCAGAAGTGGATGAGCCTCGTGACTCTCCATGGACGTGTGTAGTTGTCAGGGCTCACCAGAGTCCTGTGGAACTCTTCTTAGAGGGCATCCTAAGTCCGGTGTTCATTTGTTCATTAAGTATTTATTAACACCTGCCCCGCTCGTGTTAGATGTTAAAAGTACAGCGATAAAGAGATGGATGCTTGTGTCTAGATAGAAAATATGGTAAGAAGCAAGTGAGAGCAATTATTGATAGGCACGACAGCCAGAGGTTTAAGAGAATGGTCTCAGGAGTGATGGGCCCTGAGTTTGAATCCTGAGTCTGCCACTTATAAACTGCATGACTTTGAACAAGACACTTAACCTCTCGTTCAATTTCAACATCTGTGAAATTGTGTCAATAGCATCTACCTAGTAAGGTTGTTGTGAGTATTAAAATGATGCATTCACGCTGGCAAATACTAAACCTTATGCAAATGTGAGCAAATCTGTACTTAGAACAATAATGACTGAGTGCGTTGAAGGCGTGTGAGGGCTGACTTGGGAGGAGATAGCGGTGAATGGGAACTTTGAATAGGGCGGTCCAGCACTGCCCTGAAGTACAGACCTGGAAAGATGAGCGATACTGAGCTGTGGAGATGGTATAGGGAGAGAATACAGAGGCAAACACAATTGCACACGGGTATGTCTCATGCAGAGAAATTTGGAAATTTGTTATGCAAACAAATTTGGAATTTGAGAAATTCCAATACCTCTTTAAGATAAAAAAACAAAAAAACTAGGGACTTCCCTAGTGGTCCAGTGGCTAAGACTCTGCGCTCCCAATGCAGGGGGACTGGGTTCGATCCCTGGTCAGGGAACTAGATCCCACATGGCACAACTAAAGATCCTGCATGCTGCAACTAAGACCCAGCACAGCCAAAATAAATAAATAAGTAAATAAATAAATGAAACAACAACAGACTAGGAATCGAAGGAAACATCTTCAGCCTAAAAAGAGCACCTATGAAAACCCCACAGCTAACATCATACTTAATTGTGGACCGAAAGCTTTCCCCCTAAGATGAGGATCAAGACGAGGATGCCCGCCCTCATTACCTCTACTCAGTATTCTCCTGGGAGGTCTAGCCAGGGCAGTTAGTGAAGAATACGAAAGGCTTCTGGATTGGAGAGAACGAAGTGAAACTGTCTCTGCTTGCAGGTGACATGATCTCGGGTATGGAAAACCCTAAGGAATCCACTAAACTGTTAGGACTAATAGAAACATTCAGAAAGGTTGCAGGATACAAGATCAATATACAAAAATCAACTGTAATGCTGTACACTTAGAACAAACAATCTGAAATGAAATTAAGAAAATAATTCCTTTTACAATAGCATGAAAAAGAATGAAACACAAGCATACCTCGGAGATATTGCAGGTTTGGTTCCAGACCCCCGCAGTAAAGTGAGTATCACGATAAAGCGAGTCACACAAATATTTTGGGTTCCCGGTGCGTATACAAGTTATGTTTACACTGTCTGTAGTCTATTAAGTATGCAGTGGTATCAGGTCTAAAGGAACAATGTACATGCCTTAATTAAAAAATGCTTTACTGCTAAAAAGTACCATCATCTGAGCCTTCAGCAAGTCATAATCTTTTCTCAATAGTAACATTAAAGATCACTGATCACAGATCACAATAACAAATGGAACAATGAAAAAGTTTGAAATATTGTGAGAATTACAAAATGTGACACAGAGACACAAAGTGAGCAAATGCTGTTGGAAAAATGGTGACAATAGACTTGCTCAACGCAGGGTTGCCAACAAACCTTCACTTTGTATGAAAGGCAATATCTGCAAAGTGCAATAAAGTGAAGCACAATAAAACAAGGTGTGCCTGTACTTAGGAATAAATGTAGTTAAATAAGTATAAAACATGCTCTTAAAACTGTAAAATGTTGAACAAAATTAAAGAAAATGCCAAATAAATGGAAGAACATCCCATGTTCACGAATCAGAAAACTTACTATCATTAAAATGGCAATACTCCCTAAATTGATCTATAGATTCAATGCAGTCTCTCTCCAAATCTTAGATGGATTCCTTGTAGAAATCGACAAACTGACCCTAAAATTCATATAGAAATTTAAGGGAGCCAGAATACCCAGAACAATCTTAAAAAAGAGCAGACTTGGAAGGAAGACTCACCCTTCCTGATTTCAAAACTTAATACAGTAATTAAGACAGTGGTTCTGGCATAAGGATAGACATATAGATTTTTGGAATAGAATTGATAGACCAGAAATAAACTCCTACATTTATGGTAATTGATTTTTGACAAACGTGCCAAGACAATTCACTGGCAAATAGTCTCTTCAACAAATGTTCTAGGACAACTGGATATCAACATGCAAAAGAATGAAGTTGGACCCCACCTTACACTATATACAAAAATTAACTCAAAATGGATCAAAGGCTTAAATATAAGAGCTAAAACTGTAACACTCTTAGAAGACAACATGGGTGTTCATCTTCATGACCTTGGGTTATGCAGTGATTTTTCAAGGTATAACACCAAAAGTACAAGTGACAACAGAAAAATAAATTGGACTTCAACAAAATTAAAAAATTTTGTGGGGCTTCCCTGGTGGCGCAGTGGTTGAGAATCTGCCTGCCAATGCAGGGGACACGGGTTCGAGCCCTGGTCTGGGAAGATCCCACATGCCGTGGAGCAGCTAGGCCTGTGAGCCACAATTACTGAGCCTGCGCGTCTGGAGCCTGTGCTCCGCAACAAGAGAGGCCGCGATGGTGAGAGGTCCGCGCACCGCGATGAAGAGCGGCCCCCGCTTGCCGCAACTGGAGAAAGCCCTCGCACAGAAACGAAGACCCAACACAGCCAAAAATAAATAAATAAATATAAATTTAAAAAAATTAAAAAAAAATTGCGTATTAAAAGACACCAATAAGAGAGTGAAAAGACAACCTACAGAATGAGAAAAAATATTTGCAAATCATGTATTCTAGACTTGTATCTAGAATATATAAGACCTCTGACAACTCAATAATAAAAAGATAACCTCGGGCTTCCCTGGTGGCACGGTGGTTAAGAATCCGCCTGCCAGTGCAGGGGACACGGGTTCAAGCCCTGGTCCAGGAAGATCCCACATGCCACAGAGCAACTAAGCCCGTGCGCCACAACTACTGAGCCTGCACTCTAGAGCCCGCGAGCCACAACTACTGAGCCCGCGAGCCACAACTGAGCCTGCTTGCCTAGAGCCCGTGCTCCACAACAAGAGAAGCCACCGCAATAAGAAGCCCACACACTGCAACAAGAGTAGCCCCCTCTCGCCACAACTAGAGAAAGCCCACGCGCAGCAATGAAGACCCAACGCAGCCAAAAATAAACTAAATAAAAAATAAATGAATTTATTAAAAAAAAAATAAAAAATAACCTAATTCAAAAATAGGTAAAGATCTGAAATAGGCAAAGAAGATATGTAAATGGCCAGTAAGCACATTAGAAGATTTTCAACATCACCAGCCATCATGGAAATGCAAATCGAACCCACAGTGAGATAGCACTTCATAACCCTCTATGAAAGATGGATAGTAACAAGTGTTGGTGAGGATAAGGAGAAATTCGAACTCTCGTACACGGCTGGTAGGAATGCAGACTCTTTCCCAAGCAGCTGCTTTGGAAAACAGTCGGGCAGTTCCTAACATAGTTAAACATAGAGTTTACCTTATGACCTGGCATATCCACTCC
Source organism: Balaenoptera borealis (assembly GCF_965194805.1). NCBI lineage: Eukaryota > Metazoa > Chordata > Mammalia > Artiodactyla > Balaenopteridae > Balaenoptera > Balaenoptera borealis. The sequence continues at coordinate 182,671,577 of NC_138866.1, read as the reverse complement.
TAGGTGTACACCCAAGAGAAATGAAAACATTTTTCTATATAAAAACTTTTCATAGCAGTTTTATTTTTTTTAATTTTATTGAAGTCTAGTTGATTAACAATGTTGTGTTAATTTCTGCTATAAAGAAAGGTGATTCGGTTATACCTATATATATTCTTTTTCATATTCTTTTCCAGGATGGTTTGTCACAGAATATTGAATATAGTTCCCTGTGCTGTACAGTAGGACCTTGTTGTTTATCCATCCTATATATAATAGTTTGCATCTCCTAGCAGTATTATTCACAATTGCCAAAGAATAGAAACAACCCGAATGTCTATTAACTGGTGAACAAATAAAACATTGTATATTCATATGATAGGATGTTATTTGATTATAAAGAGGAATGGAATAGTGATACATCCTACAGCATAGGTGAATATTGGAAATATGCTCGCTGAAAGAAGCCAGACACAAATGACCATGTGTTGTATGATTCCATTTATATGAAATTTCCAGAACAGGCAAATCTACAGAGACATAAAGTAGATTAATGTTTGCCTAGGACTGGATTGTTTAAGGGGAAATTGAGAATGACTGCTGATGGGTGTGTGGTTTCCTTTGGGGGTGATGAAAATGTCTAAAACTGATTTGATAATGGTCGTACAGCTCCATGGATATACTACAAGCCATTGACGTGTACACTTTAAATTGGTGAGTTGCATGGCGTATGAATTATATATCAATAAAGCTGTTGTATATCATAAGAGAAAGGGATGTGTCTTGGAGGTACGGCTGTCAGCACTCGGTGATGGATGAGATTCGGGGAGTGAGGACAAGGGGGGCAGGAGGCATGACTCCCAAATTCTGGCAACTTCTGAGGAGAGGAAAGACTGGGGGAGGAGGGATTTCTTGGTTTCATTTTTCTTTTCTGTTCTTTCTTTATTTGTTCTTTAATGAGGAGGGCCAGCTTTGAGAATTGAGAGTTCTGTCGTGGACATAATTAAGTTTGAGGTACCTGTTGAACATCCAAACAGAGGTGTTCAGTCAACAGTTGAATGTGAGGCTGGAACTCCGAGGAGCGGTTCTGACTGGAGACAGAATGTAGGTAGTAGATTGATCCATGGAGAGGATAACAGAGAGAGGAGAGAGAGAGATTGTTAATGAGGCTCGGGAGGGGGTGGGGTGGACGACAGGCAGCCGGGCAGGAAGGGGGAGAGTGCGGGGTCCCCGAGCTCGGGTGGCCTTGACGAGGGTAGCTCGGTAGTGGGAACCCCAGGCCAGAGTGGATTGAGGAGGGCTATGCATAAGAGCAGTACAGGCAGTGAGGCAAGTGTTTCTAGTGAGGCCGATGCTCATAGCAGCACTATTTACAACAGCCAGGACATGGAAACAACCTAAGTGTCCATCGACAGATGAATCGGTAAAGGCGATGTGGTACATACATGCAATGGAATATTACTCAGCCATAAAAAAGAATGCGGGGCTTCCCTGGTGGCGCAGTGGTTAAGAATCCTCCTGCGGGGCTTCCCTGGTGGCGCAGTGGTTAAGAATCCTCCTGCGGGGCTTCCCTGGTGGCGCAGTGGTTAAGAATCCTCCTGCGGGGCTTCCCTGGTGGCGCAGTGGTTAAGAATCCTCCTGCGGGGCTTCCCTGGTGGCGCAGTGGTTAAGAATCCTCCTGCGGGGCTTCCCTGGTGGCGCAGTGGTTGAGAATCCGCCTGCCAATGCAGGGGACACGGGTTCAAGCCCTGGTCTGGGAGGATCCCACATGCTGCGGAGCAACTGGGCCCGTGAGCCACAACTACTGAGCCTGCGCGACTGGAGCCTGTGCTCCACAACAAGAGAGGCCACGATAGTGAGAGGCCCGCGCACCGCGATGAAGAGTGGCCCCCACGCACCGCAACTAGAGAAAGCCCTCGCGCAGAAACGAGGACCCAACACAGCCAAAAATAAATAAATAAATAAATAAAAATTTAAAGTGTTTCAGCAAAATATGAGACAAAAACAAATACAGCAAAATTAAATGTGTTCAATATAGACAATGGTGTATGGGTGATCACTTTAAAAAAAAAAAAAAAGAATGAAGTAATGCCATTTGCAGCAACATGGATGGACCTAGAGATTATCATACTAAGTGAAGTAAGTAATACAGAGAAAGACAAATATAATATGATATCGTTTATATGTGGAACCTTTAAAAATGATACAAAGGAACTTAGTTACAAAACAGAAACAGACTCACAGACATGGAATACAAACTTGTGGGCTTCCCTGATGGCGCAGTGGTTAAGAATCCGCCTGCCAATGCAGGGGACACGGGTTCGAGCCCTGGTCTGGGAAGATCCCACATGCCGTGGAACAACTAAGCCTGTGCACCACAACTACTGAGCCTGCACTCTAGAGCCCGCGAGCCACAACTACTGAAGCCCATATGCCACAACTACTGAAGCCCGCGTGCCTAGAGCCCGTGCTCCGCAACTAGAGAAGCCACTGCAATGAGAAGCCCGCGCAACGCAATGAAGAGTAGCCCCCGCTCGACACAGCTAGAGAAAGCCTGTGTGCAGCAATGAAGACCCAAAGTGGCCATAAATTAATTAGTTAATTAATTAATTAATTAATTAAAACAAACTTATGATTACCAAAGGGGAAAGGTGGAGGGAAGGGATAAATTAGGAGTTTGGGATTAACATATACACACTACTATATATAAAATAGATTACCAACAAGGACCTACTGTGTAGCACAGGAAACTATATTCAATATCTTGTAACAACCTATAATGGAAAAGAATCTGAAAAAGAATACAAATATTTATATATAAAACACTGAATCACTTGGCTATACACCAAAAACTAACACAACATTGTAAACCAACTATACTTCAATAAAAAGTTTTTAAAATTAAAGATAAATAAATAAAATCTTCATTTGAAATCAGATTAAGGAGAAAAGACATTCCACAGGCTTTTAATGTTATTTATTTATTTATTTATTTATGGCTGTGTTGGGTCTTCGCTTCTGTGCGACGGCTTTCTCTAGTTGCGGCAAGTGGGGGCCACTCTTCATCGCGGTGCGCGGGCCTCTCACTATCGCGGCCTCTCGTTGCGGAGCACAAGCTCCAGACACACAGGCTCAGTAATTGTGGCTCACGGGCCCAGCTGCTCCGCGGCACGTGGGATCTTCCCAGACCAGGGCTCGAACCCGTGTCCCCTGCATTGGCAGGCAGATTCTCAACCACTGCTCCACCAGGGAAGCCCTCCACAGGCTTTTAGATGCGGTGCAGGTCTCTCTAAAGTGAAGTCCTGCCTGTACCTACATCACTGCCTTGCATCTCTTCAGACATCAGTGGATCCCAGCACTGGGGCCCCGAGACGACAGCGGGTCCTTGAAGCGAGGTGGAGGGAACAGGGGTGACTTTCTCAAAAGGCACACATACAAACGCTCAAGGTGGATGCATTTCATAAGCCTCGAAGGTGCGATGACTATGGGTCTTACCATTTGTATCAGTGCATTCTTTCCCCCATGCTTCTTTATTCATTTAGATTGTGTGAAAATGGCTCTTTAAGACACATGGTCCTTCAAGTAACAACCTTCTGTTGAGAACTTGGACTGCTCCTTAGGCTATAAAGTGCATTGGATGTTTTGGGTAAACATCATGAGAGCATGATTAAAGACTGCACATTTTGGATGAGCCCAAGTGGTGTTTGTTTTCTCTTTTACAAGGGGTGTGTGTGTGTGTGCACACACGCATGTGTGCGTGCCTACACACTTGAGTGAGTCAGATTTTTAAAGTTGTATCTGACTGTTCTCAGCTCACATTTCTTCCTTTTCTTATGTGGAATGTAAGTGGGCTATCGTAAAACCTTATTTTTAAAACTCAGTGTGTTCTAACTGGCTTGGCATGATGTTAGAAAACATCCTGATTTTTCAAGCCCTGCTTAGAGCCTTCTTGTAAAGATTTTTTTTTTCTTGTATATGTGGTTTGAAAAATTATTTTTGTGTGTTTATTGTTGTTTGGTTGTGTTTCCTTGTACATGTAGGGAGCATGTGTTTGGAGATTTTGAGGGAAGAATTTTTCTGTATTACTTTCATGAAAACATTCTTATTCTGAAAGAAGCATCTTTGTTCTAGAGCACAGATCCACAAGGTTTTTAATTTATTATTATGAGAAAATGCTATTAGAAATGTATCCTACTTGAGGAAATTACAGACTTCAAAGAAACCCTGACTTCAGAATCTGCTTTTTTCAGCTGTCCTCTGCCCTAGGTTTAGAGATTTTTACTAACTTCTGGCAACTTCCAATCATGGGAGAATTAGAGTCTGGTTATCTGGGAGGAATCATTTGAACATTAACCCGTCGTTTTGCCTATAAGGCCGTGCTAAAGGGCACTTTTGATATCTTGATCTTAAAAGAGCAAGAGAAGGTGGTCGAAAGGGAAAGGTATCATGTGCTCTGCTCACGTCGGCCCCTTGAGAGAAGCCTGCCTCTGTCTCTCATCATGATCCGGTCGCAAGGTTAGTTTACAGTATCTGCTAATCGTTTTCAGAGACTAGGGCTGTATTTAGCAGGTGCTACTGACAGCTTTTCAGATCCTTCCATGGTGGAAAACTGATTCAATTTTCTCTGCTCCAGGGTGGGTCTGTGCATATTACTTTGTTTCTCAAAATCATTTTGTTTGCCTTGGGCTGCAGCCAGGCCTCTCATGTGGGTGCTGTGTGCTGTGCCACAAACCTCAGGCCCCAGAGCCTGAACTTTGCTTTGTCTGTCAGATCGAGGGGAGTGTGTATGAAGCAGGCGTATGGCCTTTGGGAGACTCCAGGGGGCAAAAAAAGAGTGATGTTCATGAGCCTGTATTAGACAGAGCCTTTGGGCAGATTTCTTTGAGATGTGGGAATCTAGGTGACAGGAAGAGAGAAGAGAAATGGACGAGTAAGAGACTTCTGGGCGTTCTGAAATAACTCCGTTTGGCTGCACTTAGAAGCCTGGAGAGCATTTCATGGGCCGGTGGGAGCCCCATGCTGTTTTGTTGGTGCGTGTGTGTGGGGGTCTGTGCTTTTGGATGTTGATAATGTACTTAGGGCGTTTCAACTAACAATGCCACTAGTTTCACCATTTAAGTAAAAACTAGGGTTTGTTTTTTTTTTTTTTAAACTGCTATCCTACTACCAAAACCCTAGTACTGTTTGGCTGTCTAACTAGGAAAAACAAACAAGCCCTTAAAAATCCTCAAGGAATCTTTCTTTGTGATCTTTTATTCAAACCAATTGAAGATGGAGGTCTTATTTAAAATAAAATTTACCATCGAACAGGAAACAGTAACCGTGGAAGAATATAAATACACCTTTGGACTTCTCTGTTCCTTACCTGCACACACACACACACACACACACACACACACACACACACACACACACTTATATTTTGATAAAAAATAGGTAGCAAATGTCTTGAAGGGCAAACAGAAGGTACAGCGCAATCAAGTAAGAGGTTGAATCGAAATTGGAACAAGTCTTGACTTTTCATTTCACTTTCGTTTGGATGCTTTTACTAACTCTCTGTGCTGGGTTTAAGGCTTTTCAAACATTCTTTGGCCCTGAGAGGGAGTTGTATAACCATAAAACTGGAGAATCCTGGCCCTAGAATAAATGTTCCTTTAAAAACCCCAAGGACAGAAAATTGAACACAGCTGTGCAAGAGAAAAAGTGGAGGGAAAAAAGCGCCAAGCTGAGTGATGGTTCAGGGCTGTGGGCGCCCTGACCAAGTTTCCCAGTGCGCCTGGGGCTATGGTTTCTTGATGGGGGCTGAGGAGCTTCAGTGTTCTTTTTGCAAGTTTCAGGAAAAGGTCAAGACCTTCCTTCAGAGCGGTAGGTTTCTGTGATGTGGTGAAGAGCACATCCTGGTTGGTGGCGGTATCTTTTCCTAAGCATATTCTTTTGTTTTCCCTGGAGAGGATTGGAGTTTCTGGTCACTTTCTGAGACGCCATTATTCCGCAAGCCTCCCAGTTCCTACTTAAAAGTAAACCTCAGAGCTTAAGCGTGTGACACCAGAGTCAGAAGAGAGACAAGGTTTTTGAGCCCCAGATTCTCTCACTCCTCTGGCCGCACAGTCAGAGTTTTCCAAAGAATCAAGAGCTTTGCAGCGTGGTCCTGAGAACATGGCCCTTTGTTCCTTGATGCTCCCTTGGGGTGAAAGGCGTGAGGTTGCCTATCTGGTGTTTGCCGCTGGGTCCCACTGTTTGGTGGGTAGCCCACAGGGAGCCGTCGCCGTGGACCCCAGCCTCTGTGCAACCTGGGATTAATCACTTAGCTCTTTGTCAGACCGTGTAATGATGGTTCATACTTCTTCCTCTACAAGATTAGATGACTGTAATTTCCATATCCTGGACTGCCCACTAGGGATTTGAATTAATACTTGTCGGTATAGAAAGCAGGATCGTGTTTCTGGGGAGAAAGGCCTGAGCTTGCCCACTTGGCCAGCATCAGAAAACGTTTAGGGAGGGCCCTGTTAGGAGCCAGACTCTGGAAATCGATCCTGCCGTCCAGGTTCATCACGCAATTCGCTTCCCTCCCTGCGCTGGTCCAGGTGCCGTGGATTTGCATAAGCGATGCTGAAAGATCAGAATGCACCGGAGCTCGGCACTGCAATTAGTCCCTGTCTAAGGAGGAAAATCTTCCCCAAAGAGGTATGTGGAAAGAAGGTAAACTAATTCAGGCTTGTGGGACGGTCTTCCCAAAGCCAGCGGGGATCGTGATCCCAGACTGGGGGCTGCAGAGAGAGTAATGGGGAAGGGGGTAAAGAAAAAAATTTTTTACTTTTAAAAAAAACTCTGTCTGGGTGCTCTCCCTGTAAAATAGGTATTATTCATTCCTTTCCTCCAGGGAACATTTATGGAACATTTACTATGTCTTAGGCACTGTTGCGGGCACTGGAAATTAACAACCGTCTACAAAACAGACAAAAATCTCTGTCCTCTTGGAATTCACGTTCTCAGGGCGCTGGGGTGGGAATGTAAGCGGAATCAAGCCGAGCCAAGGACTTAGGAGAACCTGGAAGGACTCCTAAATAAGTGTCGTCCTTTGAGGATGTATTTGCGGATGTATTTCCTCTCTTCACTCTTCACGATGCAGGGCACGCTCTCGGTCCCACTGATGAGGTTACCAGATGTTTCCAGTAGAGCCTCCGAAGGGAATTCCCCGTACATGCTAATAAGGAGTCCACGCTGCATAACAGGTCCAGCAGATAACTTCAGGGTCTTTGAAGGCGTCATCCGCTCTAGACTGAGTCTCTATTAGGGGGAGCTGAGGGGTGATCCTGTGTTTTTATTTCCTGCCCTGCTGTCTCCTTAGTGCTTCTCACTCCGGAAGGCCCGGCGTTCACACACTTTCTCTCTCCTTGGACCCCTTTCCATCATCCGTATTGCACTCTTCTTTTCTTCTTTCTCTTAATTCTCTCCATTTTTCTTTGGTGACTGTGACACAGTGCTTGGCCTCAGAATCACAGAATCTCAGGTTTTTAGAACCAAATGGGACCATGGGAGTCAACCTAGAGCAGCAGTTTTTTGGCCTCTGGACTGAGACCAAGTTTTCACCTGGAGCCGTGAAATGAGAATTATCAGAAAATGAAGTCAGTGTTTCGGAGCCTAATCAACGGATTCCCCATATCTTTCCTTTCTTTTCTTGTCTTGCAACTTTTCAGCTTTCAGCATCCTCTGTCTGCCCCAGAGGTTCCTCCCCCTCCTGAGCGCAGCCCTCCACCCCCGTGCTGCCTGCGCCGTGGACGCCCCCTTCTCACCCCGTTCTCCCGCGCTTACCTGTCCAGACGGTGCCCTCCTTCTCAGCTTTGTAGCCCCGGCCCCCAAACAGGAGTCTCTGCCTCAGCCTCAGGGGAGGAAGTCACCCCATGTGCTGCCAGGGAGCTGGCGTTCAGGATCCGCAGTGGGAGCCGCAGACACATTTGAAGCTACAGCGCGTAGTGGTTCGGTTTTAGAGAATTATCGGTACTGTGGTCCCACTTTATTACAGGATTATTAGGCTCTTGTGGGTTGGCCCAAGTGTGCAGCCATCACTTAGAATTGTGTTTCTGGCGGAAAAGAAGGAGAGAATGAGCGTGATAACGGAAGCCCATCGATGGGGAGGCTGCACGCGCTGTGCTCCCACCCAAGGCCGCGCGGGGTGTCGGCCTGTGTCGAGGCTGCGAGACGGTGTCTGCAGAGAAAGCGCCCCCGTCCTTCCCGTCCCCAGCGCACGTCTGAGGTCTGGAGTTTGCTCCTGGCTCTCCTTCGTGCATCTCGGCGCACAGAGAGGCACCTTTACACAGCGCCCCAGGGGGACCGCGGGAGCTTTGTGTTTTCACGCAGGAGTCAGGGCTGTCTGTCCCCTCTTGGTGTTTGGGGTCAGCCAAGGGAACCACTTTTGGCGCTAAGCTTTGTGATGTCAACCCCTCGTGGAAAGGATCAAGCGTCTGGGTCTGCTCCCGTGCCCGAGTGCCTCCCTCCACCGGCTGGAGCCCTCCAAGCCCGTGTTCCCACTTGAGAAGCCACCTCTGCGTTTCTGCCATGCGATGAATTCACAGCAACCCCATACTTTTAGATCCAGAGCAGCCTAAATGGAGCATGTCACACTTTGTACCTCTCCCGTTACTCTCAAGACTCAGCGTGGCGTCCAGGAATGTAATGCTGGCCCAGCCCTGTGAGAGGCTGTATCCCCTCCCTGCGGCCAGAACTCGTGGCACACGGGCCAAGCTCCCTCCCTGGCAGACGCACGCTGCATCTGGACCACGAGGCCAGCAGTTCTGTTCGTGCTGAGTGGTCTTCTCCACCCATCGCTCTTGCAGCAGCAGCCTGGGAGAGAAGAGTTGGCTTGCGCATCTGGTGTTCAAGCCAGTGACCTACACGTGACCTTGGAGCTCGAAATACTGTCATCCAAACCACTGAAGTTCTCCCTAAGCTTTGAGAGGGAGAGACAGATAGGCAGAGAGAGAGACATTGATTGATTGATTTAGACTGTCTGGGGGAGGGTGATTTATTGGTTGAAAAATATTGTTAACCAACGATAATATCCCCCCTTTTGCTTTCTTTAAGTCTACCCAGCGGTAACATGTATTCGTCCATGGTGCAGGCAGCCCAAGCTCAGACTCACAGGGGTGTATTAGTGTAGGTGTTAGGAGACGATCAGGTATGTTCTGGTCTTCACTCGCAGATGTCAAAATCCCAAGTTTATGGAGAAAAAGAAAAAGAAAATGATTCCGAGTCCGGCTCCCAAGTTTATGGAGAAAAGGAAAATTATTCCAAGTCTGGTGCCATCATAGCAGAAATGAGGACAGAATTCAGATCCCGGTGCTTAGTGTTTTCATGCCCTGGAGATGAGTGGCTTAAACCAATAGGTCTCTTGATTGCTCAAGGTCATTGCCTTGCAGAAAGCACGACCTTGCAGGAGGCGGGAGCACTTTGCAGTTCGGCAGAGAGCTCTGTTGTCTTGCTCTCCCTGCACTGACCGTTCTGGGCGATGCCCTGACATCCTCCTTCCTTCGGAAGTAGGGGCTTCACGGAGGGAAAGCTGGAAAGTGAGGCTTCTGCCCAAAAGCATGTGAGTGGCTCCACTTACTTCACTTTCTGCTTATAAACTGAGGAGCCCCTTTGTCACTCTTGTCACTTTCTAACCTCAGAGGGAAATTAAGACTTGATTAGTCACACCTGGAAGAAAGAGGCGCATGTAACAGTCGCTGAATTAAAATGGGAAACAGAGATCTGAGGGCGTGTCCCAGACATTTATTGCGTGTGTGGAGTGGCGGACCCTGCTGGGTTCTGTGGCTTCAGAGACAGATTGGAGCCCCTGCCCTGTGGACACGAACAGTCTAGAGGTTGGAAATCACAGACCATGTCAGGAAGGGCTCATCGGGAAAGGATGATGAGGGGTTTTCCAAGTGACAAGGGAGGGAAGGCGTTCTGAGACCAGCCTGGACCCAGCAGCCCTGGTCAGTGTGGTTTCTCATGGTCACCTGCTGGGGGAGGGTTGGTGGGCCGTATGGCTGACGAGGTGGGAAGGGGCCAGGTCACAGAGGTAGTAGGGACTTTGGACTTTACCCACCAGGCCGGCCGTTCTCACCCTCTGTTTGTCACCAGCACACGGATGCCGCCTGATACCCACACGTGTCCCAGCCTCCTGGGTGTATCCAAATGTGAGGTTAGCAATAACGCAAGACATGAAAACCCTTTCTAATCGTCACACCACCCTCAGCCATACGTCCATAGAAGTCAGTCACCACAGATCTCGGTCCGTGTGAGATCATCTCTGGGGCAAATGCAGTTGCCCAAGTATTTATTGGTAACCTGGTCCCTTTTCCCCTCTCCTGATGAGTATCTACACACGAGAGGGTGAAAGTGACTCTTTTACAGGAACGTGCTTACATTTGCTACTCAAGAACAGCACTTCCAAAAGCTTGTCACGTGAGCCTCCGTCAGTGGGAAGGGACGGGGGGGGGGGGCGCTGAGACCCGCGGGCACGGCTGCGTGGGAGGGCGGATGAGACGCGTCTGGAAAGCGGGGGCAGGATGGATTTGGGGAGGTGTCGGTGGAGGAGGGAAGAGCCGTGGAGGCCCTTGCAGCAGTCCTGGCAAGAGGCCCTTGAGAGCAGGGATGGCGGAGGGCGGGCGGGGAGGACCCCGGGCAGCGAGGTGTGGTCACGGCTGCAAGGTGAGGGCCCAGCGCAGCCAGGAGAACAGGAGCGCGCGTCACCACGAGACAGCAGGATCGCGGCAGAACTCGCTCTGGGAGGGGTGGAGACCTCGTGCCGGTGCAAACGGTCAGGGAGTGTCAGACGCTAACGGCCAGAGGCCAAGTCCACTGGCGGGGTCCGTGGTGGGGGAGCAGGTCCTGGGGTGCGGAGGGAGCTGGAATCCAATTGTAAACCTGATGCGGGAGCACGTGGGTTCTGGGGCGGCGGGGAGACAGCGGTCATGGATGATGAGTGAGGGGGAGAAAGAAAGAAGGTGGGCATGGGCTTGGAGGCGGAGGGGGGCTGGAGGAACTTGGGGGCGGAGGTGAGAGAGGCGGGAGCGTGGATATTCCTGGGCTTGGGCTCCCCCCCTTCGGTGAACCGAAGAGAAGCTTCATCTCATGTCTGCCGTGGCCTTCCCCAGATCTGATCCTTTCTAACACAAAAGGCCAGCGTGAGTCAGTTGGACCCCCAGGAGGGCCAGTTCAGGATGTTCGGATCTAAGTTTCATGTTATAGCATCTGAGAGGACAGAGGATACTGAAGCACCCTCAGACGACCTGTCCCAGCACTTGGAAGGCCCAACTTTGATCTTGTCCTTTTATTTTCAAGAATGACACCTCCAACACTGTAGAACTCTAGAGTTGAAAAACCTGTTTGCTGTATTTGTAGTAGGATGAAATCTTGAGATGACCTGGTCTCCTCCCTTTCTAAAGAGTTGTTTTCTTACTGTTTCTCAAGTGTCGATCATGTTTGGCGGTGGATTGAACTGCGGAAAATGAAGGGGAGGGATCCTGTTCTTTGATTGGCTCTGGCGTCAGAGATGCTCTTTTCAGTACCCAGACAACCTGCCAAATAAACATGTTTAATTGGAAAGCAGTGCTTTCCGTTTCTTACTCTGTATCAAATATTTTACTTCGGGGCCATGACTTCCTTTCTTGTAGGGGAAAAGAAACATTTCCAATTCGGATTTCTTAAGATGGCGTTGATGACAGGCAAATCTACATAGATTTACTCAAAGTACAATTATGGTAAGTAACCCAGTTACAGATGGGTTGCATTTGGAAGTTTCACTTGAAGTAGATTTTTTTTTAGTGTTTAGACTTTTAATTTTGAGATAATTATAGATTCAGATGCGGTTATAAGACTTGCTACAGAGGGAGCCTGTGTACCTTTTACCCATTTTCCCCCAATGGTAACATCTGGCAGAACTAGAAAACGACATCATCACCGGGATATTGGCTTTTTTTTTTTTTAATTTATTTTTGGCTGTGTTGGGTCTTCATTTCTGTGCGAGGGCTTTCTCTAGTTGCGGCAAGCGGAGGCCACTCTTCATCGCGGTGCACGGGCCTCTCACTATCGCGGCCTCTCTTGTTGCGGAGCACAGGCTCCAGACGCGCAGGCTCAGTAATTGTGGCTCACGGGCCCAGTTGCTCCGTGGCATGTGGGATCTTCCCAGACCAGGGCTCGAACCCGTGTGCCCTGCATTGGCAGGCAGATTCTCAACCACTGCGCCACCAGGGAAGCCCCAGGATGTTGGCTTTGATGCAGTCAGTAGAACAGGAGAAGGATCCCTCATGCTGTCCTCTCATAGCCCCGTAACCCCATCCCTAACTTCTGATGTGCCTTCCACGTCTACGATGTTCTCTTTCAGGAATGTGGTGTAAGTGCAGTCACACAGCATCTAAACTTCGGGGAGTGGCATTCTTTCACTCAGCACAGTTCCCTGGATATTCATCCGGGTGCTGCATGTATCAATAGATTGTTCCAATTTATTGCTGAGCGGCCTTCCACGGTATGGGTGCACCAAGTTTATTAAACTGTTCATCCATCGAAGACATCTGGCTTGTTTCCAGGTTTTGGTTATTGCAGATAAAGCTACTGTGAACATTTGTATTCAGGATTTAGTATGAAAATAAGTTTCCATTTCTCTGGAATAAATATCCAGGAGTGCAGTTGCTAGGCCATTTGGTAGTTTGCTTTGGCAGGTTTAGTTTTTGAAGAAACTGCCAAACTGTTTCCCAGAGTAGCCGTGCCATTTTCTATTCCCACCAGCGATGTGTGGTCCAGCTTCTCCCAGCCAGCGTTTGGTTTGGTCACTATTGTTTTCATTTTTGCCATTCTGATAGGTGTGTAGGGATATCTCACTGTTGTTTTAATTTGTATTTCTCTAATGGCTAACGGTGTTGAACATCTTTTCATGTGCTTATTTGCCACCTATCCTTCATCTTTGGTGAAATGTCTCTTCATATCTTTTGCCTATTTTCTAATTGGACTGTTACATGGGGGTTTTTTGCTGTTGAATTTTGAGAGCTCTTCCTATGTTCTGTGTAGTTGTCCTTTTTCAGATATATAACTTGCAAATATTCTCTCCCACTCCCTAGCATATCTTTTCATCCTCTTAACATGGTCTTTTGCAAAGCAGAAGTTTTACATTTCGATGAGTCTACTTTGTCATTTTTTACGGGTTGTGCTTTTGGGGTCAAGTCCAAGAACTTTGTCTAGGTCCTGAAGATTTTCTTCTATTTTTTTCCCTAAAAGTATCATAGTTTTATATTTTACACTTAATTTTGTGATTCACTTTGGTTAATTTTTGTATAAGTTGTAAGAATTAGATCTAAGGGTTTTTGGTTTTTTTGTTTTGTCTTGTTTGGGTTTTTGTTGTTTTTTTTTTTTTTTTTTGTCTATGTCTGTGCATCTGCTCCAGCACCGTTTGTTGAAATGGCTCCTTATGTCAAAAATCTGTTGGGTATATTTGTGTGGTATATTTCAGGGTTCTGTATTCTATTCCATTATTATAGCTTTATAGTAAGCCTTAACGTGGGATACATTGATTACTCTCACTTTATTCTTCTTTTTCAAGATTGTTCTAGCTATTCTAAGCCCTGCGCCTCTTCCTATAAATTTTAGAATAAGCTTGTCTTTATCTACCAAAAATCCTTCTGGGCATGTTGATAGAAACTGCATTAAATCTATAGATCGTTTTGGGGAGAATTGACATCTTTACTATGTTGACTGTTCCAACCCATGAACACAGTGTATGTGTTATTTGTTTATTTAGGTCTCCTTGGATGTCTTTTATCAGCCTTTTATAATTTTCAGCATACAGATCCTGTATATGTTTAGTTAAGTTTATGTCTAACGGTTTTTTTGTCATGATTGTAAAAAACATTGTGTTTTAATTTTGGTTTCCACATGTTCATTGTCATTATTATAAAACAGGTACCATAGAATGTAGTTTCTCTTGAGATCAATATCGTAAGTAGTCATGGTTTCTAGATTAGCCCACAAAAGCCAGATTAAAAGTCATACTGAAGCTGATACAATGAAGTCACTAGAAAGAATGGTAGACTACCATGTGGTTATTATACTACTAGTATTAAATAATAGCAAATGAGAAATAGTTACTTATCAAATATCTTGGAGAGGTCTAAGTCTAGTTCTTAATTTATAAAATGTGATGTTCCATTTTCTTCATGGGTATATCATTAAATCTACTCACATGCATATCAGTTCTGATTACTGTCAAGTTTTTGGGAAGAAGTGTGTATGACAAGAGTTTCCTGATTTCAGGATATAACCAAAAAAAAAAAAAGAAGAATGGAGGAAAGTATTTAAACAGATTGCACAGGTAGAATGAACTGGACTTTGAACAAAGACAAGAAGCAAGTATGAAAGAAGCAGCCTAGGAGAATTATTCTACTAGATCCCAGTGCATTGAGCTGGGCCAGTTTGATGCTGCAGGGACCAGTAACCTCAGAGGCGTCCAAAAGTTAGATGTTTCTTTTGTGGGACTGAATCTTTTTTAGGAAAAAAACAAAAAACAAAAAACCCTGCATTGTTGCAGTAACAGTGTTATCTTTTCTTAAAAGAAAGACCCAGATAGTCAACTGTTTCACCTAAGTTTTTATTTTTTTTTACCCTGCTTGCTCCAGGAAGAATTTAAAGCAGCTTATATAAATATATAAAACAAGATCAAATAAAATTAAAAAGGAGTAGAAAGCAAAATTGGTCAAAGGGAAAATAAGGTGAGGGCCAGGACAGAGATTAGGAAGTGACTGTGAAGTTTTGCTTGTCTGCTTGAGGTGAGTAGAAAATGTGGCTTGGACAAATTGTCTTTTTTTTTTTTTAATTTTATTTAATTTTTTTTTGAATTTTATTTTATTTATTTTTTATACAGCAGGTTCTTATTAGTCATCCATTTTATACACATCAGTGTATACATGTCAATCCCAATCTCCTAATTCATCACACCGCCATCCCCCCTGCTACTTTCCCCCCTTGGTGTCCATACGTTTGTTCTCTACATCTGTGTCTCAATTTCTGCCCTGCAGACTGGTTCATCTGTAACCATTTTTCTAGGTTCCACATATATGCGTTAATATGTGATATTTGTTTTTCTCTGTCTGACTTCCTTCACTCTGTATGACAGTCTCTAGATTCATCCACATCTCTACAAATGACCCAATTTCGTTCCTTTATATGGCTGAGTAATATTCCATTGTATATATGTGCCACATCTTCTTTATCCATGCGTCTGTCGATGGGCATTTAGGTTGCTTCCAGGACCTGGCTATTGTAAATAGTGCTGCAGTGACCATTCACCTCACACCAGTTAGAATGGGCATCATCAGAAAATCTACAAACAGCAAATGCTGGAGAGGGCGTGGAGAAAAGGGAACCCTCCTACACTGTTGGTGGGAATGTAAGTTGGTGCAGCCACTATGGAGAACAGTATGGAGATTCCTTAAGAAACTAAAAATAGAACTACCATATGACCCAGCAATCCCACTACTGGGCATGTACCCTGAGAAAACCATAATTCAAAAAGACACGTGCACCCCAGTGTTCATTGCAGCGCTATTTACACTAGACAAATTGTCTAACCCTTGAGCAAAACAATCACGAAGCCGGTGTTGAATCATTAAGGCTGCCCAGGGTATGCGCCGTCTTTCACCTGGCCACAGGACGGTCTGTGTAGAAAGAGGCGTTGTCCTGCAGGGTTAATTAATGACGGGAATTCAGAGCCTGCTCAGGAGGCCTCTGCTGACCGAAGCAGCTGGTGTTCTGAGAACTAACGGCCAGGGACCTGCCCCTGGGGGCAGTGCAGAGCTTTGGCCCTGCCCGGAGTTCTGAGCTTTGTGCTTTATATTGAAGTCGGGATGATCAAGACGTTCTGTTATTCCTCCCAGTGACAAGGACACCCGCGGGTATAAGGAGTTTTGTAAGCAGGGTTGCAGTATTAGTTTGAATATCTAAAAAACATAAATAGCCTTTTAACAACTGGTTGTGCTTGATAGTTCCTTTTCCCCCCCTGCCCATTAGTTAAGTTTCTTCTGGTCTTTGAGTGAATTGCGCAGCCTGAGATCCATCTGAAGACAGATCCATCCATTCAGAGCATGGTCTTTGGTTTTAAGGCAAAACCTTTGTGTTGTTTTAGAGAAATTACTTCCAGCGCAGTTCTGTCTTCCGATGACTCATTTTCTATTGGAAATTCTCTTATTGGAAGTGGGAAGAAACCCACAGATGTCTACACAACTTGTAAACTTGTAAAGAGACATGTGCCTTTATAGCAAACTGTTTATACGTGTATAGGTATGTTACTTCCTTTTTGAGATTCCGTATCTGAGCTTTATCACTGGTTATGTGTTCTTTTATACCCCAAAGACTAGAATTAGAAAAACGTTTGCCCATTCAGTTCCGTATTGTTGTAGCCTGTTCGGGAGATTGCTGTCGCATTTTTAGTTTCTCTATAAAACGAGCTGAAGGACAATGTGACAGTTCTCATTGCATTTGAAATTGCTGCTGGCCAGGCCTGTTGCAACAGCTGGTGGGCGCCTCTGAGTTTCAGGAGCTATTTCTGGTAGATGATCTGGGATCAAGGCTCTCCAGTTCAGGCCATAAAAGGCCCGTCCCATGTGGAGTTGCTCCACTGCTTCTGACGGCGTCCTCAGAGGCTGAAGTGTCCTCAGGTTTTACTTGGATTTACCCAGGAATGGATGGCCACACCAAGGCCAGATTGCGGAAGTTCAGTGTCAGGGACACCAGGGGACCGACAGCTTCAAAAAGAAGACACTTGTTGATAATATTTTGGCGATCTTTTTTCAGAGAAACTTTTGGGATGTAGCCTTCACCTGTTTACTGCATTTGCCACCCAAACGCCATTTGGAAAGCACCGTTCTATATTTATCCTCTTCTGAATCATCACTTCTGATAGATGCAGTTGCCTTGTTTGCTTTGTGATATTTGGTTTTGTACAGTGTTCCTTGGGCTAACTTTTGATATTCTGCTTTTTGTTTAGAATTTGAAAGTAGTATTCATTGAAAGGAGACGCAAAGGAAATACTTGAGGACAGCCAAAGCCGAATTAGAGGATATAACGTGTTTTGTTTTGTTTTGTTTATTTTTTAATTAGAAAAATAAGGAATTACAGTGTGATTTTTTTTTTTCCCCTTTAACTTAGAGGAACAAGGATTATACAGAAATTTGAAGTAAGTGAAAAACCTTCCTATAAATCTAAATGCAGTTGTTTTTTCTTAAGTGTCATCTGTCTGAGCATGCTTCCTAAGGATTTGTTGATTTCAAACACTGGAATGTTCCTGCCAGTATGTGCTAGTTATTGCATACTCCTCTAAGTACCCTTGGGCATGTTTTTCGGTTTTGGAATGATTGGGTTTTTTTTCTTAAAAACAAAAGAACTTACTTTATGGTACAGAGAAGTTGGTACTAACAATTTCGTCAATAGAATCTAGAAGGTACTCCTGTCTAAATGTTAGCACTTGAAGCCTTGGAATTAAAAGCATTATTCACAATACAAAGTACTTCAATCATTGTATCACAGGTATGGGGTTGAAGTTCAGAAGGGCAAGTTGTATTTCGCTCCTGTTATTATTCCACGGGGAAACATAAATCACCAGTGGTCCTTTTGTATGATCTTTGTTTTAGGGTTCTTTACCTTGGTACTCGGATTCTTTAAGCTTGATTTATAGAACTTCTGATGTTCCAGAATTTAGGTTTTTTTTAATCTCACTTTAGTTTCTAGATTTGGGGCTCTATTTCAGTTTTTAATTCTCCAAGAAAATAATGTCATATCATTCTTGTAAAGCCCTAGAGATAGCTCTTTATAATTTAGCTTGGTGATTTGCTTGTGCTGAAAAAAACATGGTTTCTTTTATTTTTTTCTTTTGTTTGTTTGTTTGTTTTTGTTTTCTTTTTATTTCTTTATTTTAAAGATGGTTTCTTCATACTGTATCAGATGGACCAGTAGGGGCAGTAATTATTTTTATCAGGTAGAAAAACAGAATATTTATAGAGATGAGCCTCATTGGTGAATACTGCCATGGTTCTCAACCAGCTAGAGTGCCACAACCCTAGGGGCATTTGGAAATGCTTGGGGTGATTCTGTTTTTCATAGTAACTACAGCTGGCGTTTGGGGGGATGTGGCTAAAATTATTAATGCCTTGTAATGTGGGACAGTCCCCTGTGGTAAGGCATGGCCTTGGCCAAAATGCTGGTGGTATCCCCCGCTGAGAAAAACTGCAGGGTATCGATGATTCCCTCGATCCCAGGGAGAAGCAGCAATAAACTAGGCATATAGGGTTGCCTCTTCTCACCAGCCCAGGAGAACTCTTGGGAAGCCAAGCGGTGGGGTGTCCTGCCAGGAGGGATCATCCTTGTCTCTCCCTGAGAAGGTGACACAGATGGGCAGAGAGAGGCCGTTTGCTCCTCTTGCTTCCTCCTGTCGGGCCCAGGACAGGGCTTGTCATCTCCCAGGGAAATGCTAGCTCTAGTGCCCCGAGCACACAGTTCCAGGCAAAATTCGGTCAAAGCACCATTGCTTGCACTCAACACACACACAGAGACCCTTGCTTGTACTGGGGGACGTCCTGTTTCTTGGTAACCACACCACTGCAAGATTTTGAACTTCAATTCAGCATGAACATCTTTGGCAACACCTGAGGTCATTTAAAATTTTACAATTCAGAAATTGTATCCAAAGAAGAGGGCTTTTGCAAGGATGTCCGGAGAGCCGCAGCGTTCAGGGTCAGAGGCTGCAGAGAGCTGTGGGGAGGGACCACGAGAGGCGTCTCTTCATTGCTGGTGTACAAAGGAAGTCATCTTCTCACTCCAGGGCGGCCTGGGCTTTTAGGATACTCGCTGTTTTGTATTAACACACTGATCTCGGGGCCTCACTGTGACCAGGAGAATTCCCCGATCTGGAGCTTTCCTGCAGTTCCAAGCTTCATTGTTTTATAGCTCTGAACCAGAAGCCCCTTTGTCCCCCTCCCTACAGGTCGCCAAGGGGGCTAAGTCTGTCTCTGAAAGGAAGCTCTTGCCCCCCACCTCCTTCTGAGCCCCCCCAGTCCCTTACCTGGATGATTGCATCGCCCTTAATGGATCCTTTTGCCCCAGTTCGCCGCCGCGCGGTCCATCCTCAGAATGACCTTGCTAAACCAAGATCGGAGCAAAAGCCAAACCGTGCAGTTTCCCACTGATTAAAGGCTAAAGCCCAGCTTCTCAGCCTCCCCCTCAGGGTCTTTCATGCCACTATTTTTGCTGCCCCCCCCTCCCTGAAATGTTCTGCCTTCCCTTGCTTGCCAGGGAAGTGATCTTAAATGAGATTTTCCGGGAAGCCTCCTCTGACCTTCTGCCTCTGGGTTCCGGGACCTTGACTTTAGCCTGTGCTTTAGCCCACAGGGCCCTGGCATCGTGTCCTGGGGCTCCCTTCCTCGGTAGGGGTGCCCAACAAGGCACCTGGGTCCCAGCCCCCGTGCCGCCCCAGGATCTAGCCCGTGCCCACTGCCCAATGGCTGTTCCACAGATGTGAGTTGCGAGAGTTGAATGCATTGAAATGACCTGTGGATTCTTCATGTCGAGAAACTTAACTGAGCTCCATAAAATACTTTTGCTGTTGTTGTATGTTATTCACGACAGAAGTGGGTGTTCTGTGTTATAAGTTCTGTGTTTTTTTCCCATATCTAATAATGCAAGCAGAAAGACTTGTCCTCCTATTACAAGCCTGCTGGGGTTTCTGTATATGTGCTTTTGCCAACACAGAAAATTAAGGTGCGTGCGATGAAATCAGCCCCTTCATTATTGGAGCTTTGCCGAAAATGAAGAAACTCATCTCGTGCTGTGAGTTGATTTAGGTACTTTTCCCAAGCATTAAGCTTCATCCCTATGGTGAAACATCTCGGGGTTATTTGCACTGCCGACCTTGGAAGGGGGTGCATGCAGCACCTGGGTGTGGGTTCAAAGAGATCTCCGTCTCACTTTGTCATGGCCACGCCCTGATGCAGGAGGTTTTCAAAGTGTATTCACCTTGTAACTTGCTTATTCTCTTCTGAAAGTTTATCCTTTAATCCCAAGCAAGTTCATAACCTATTTCTAACTGGCTTTTGTATACATAGAGTCGAAGAAAGTGCTTTCCTATTTGCTGTGGGATCATTGACTTGCCCGTGTCCCAGCCCCATGTCAGCACGTAGCGTGTTGAGTGTTTCACCTCAGTATCACACACCTGCGTGCAGATCTCCCGGTCCGATGCATGTTTCCTGTCCTTGGGGAGCTCATTCCCTACCGGGGTTCAGACGTGGACATAACAGAGCTGTTATCCAAGTAGGCTGGAAGGGATGAATAAAAACAACATCATGACTGTGTGCCAGGCTCAAAGCCACGCTCTTTCCCTACATGATCTCAAGTTTTACAAAGACCCCTGAGAAAGAACACTACCGTTATCTCCGTTCTACAGAGGAGAACACCTGAGGCTTGGGGAGGCTGGTCCTAGGGCACGTACCACAGCGTCAAGGTAGAGCTGGATTGGAACTCAGATCTGTCTCATTTCAGTGCCTGTGTTCACAACCACTGCTTTAACCAGCTCAGCCCAGACTTTAGTGGCATCACCTGCCATCTTGTTAACGTGCAAGAGCTCGTAATGTGTGAGTGGCTAGGTCTGGGGTAGGGTAGAGAGTCAGCAAGCCAGAGCCCACGTGATACTGATGCCTCTGGTCTGCGGACCGACTTTGAGTAGCGTGGTTGTAAACTACTCTCAAGATGGAAGCCACCAGGTCGGATGGGGGTTTGAAGGAGGCTCCTTCCCGGGAAAGAGGTGATTCTGTTCCCTCGTGCTTTCTGTGCCTCCCCTCCCCACGCTTCGCCTGCACACTTGCCACTGTTCCTCTCATTTCCACGTCTGCCTTTCTCCTGGCTCCTTCTCCTCGTGTGGAAGACTTACTCAGGTTTCCTGCATCCTAAATAAAACTTGTCCTGACCTCAAGCTGTCCCCTCTTTCTTTCACCGCCCATTCGCTCCTCCACGGCCCCAGGTGCACGGAGCTCTTTCTCCCTCCGAGACCTGCTTCATCTCCCCGCTGCTTTGACCCCATTGAGCATTTCCTCTGAGCTTCTCTCTCTGAGGATCCCATCTCGGATGTAGTAAGGTTTCAAGACTCCGGCCTCAGCACTAAGCATCACCAGACTGCTGTGTACTTGGACCATCCTCTTGCCTTTATTTTCTAGATCACTTTCTGTCTCTTCATTTGTGCAGCTCACCTTCTTAGGGTCCACGTTAAGATAAAAATTCTTGTGCTATTCGTTATATGTTGAGTTAATTGTATGACCTGTCCATTTCAGGTGGAATATATTTATTTGGATTTCAGACCTTATTTTCTTGCTATGTTAGGGTCTATATCCCATATCAACAGTATTGCTAGAATTATGCATAAAGAAGAACAATTAGTGTCTGACTCAATTGGTGAACTGGTTTTTTTAAAATTTATTTCTTATTGAGGTAACATTGGTTTATAATGTTCTGTGTTTCATGTGTACAATATATTTCAACTCCTGTATACTCTATAGCATGGTCAGCACCAAAAATTTAGTTTCCATCCATCACTATACCCATTTCACCCTCTGCCCCTCCTCCCCTTCTGGTAACCACTACTCTGCTCTTGTATTTATGTGTTTGTTTTTGTTTGGTTTGATCTGTTTATTTATTTTGTTAGTTTTTTATATTCCACATATGAGTGAAATCATATTGTATTTTTCTCCATCTGACTTATTTCACTAAGTGTAATACCCTCAGGTCCACCTGAGTTTTCACATATGGCAAGATTTCATGCTTTTTTATGGCTGAGTAGTATTCCATTATATGTTTGCGTGTGTGTGTATCACATTTTCTTTTTCCATTCATCCATTTATGGACACCTAGGTTGTTTCTATATCTTGGCTATTGTGAATAATGCCACAGTGAACAGAGGGGTGCATATATCTTTTCGAATTAGTGTTTTCACATTCTTTAGATAAATACCCAGAAGTGTGATAGCTGGATTACAGGGTAAATACGTTCTTAATTTTTGAGGAATCTCCATACTGTTTTGCATAGTGGCCGCACCAGTTTACATTCCCACCCAGTATGTGAGGGGTGGACTGTGTTTTGGTTAATGAGAGTCTTCTTGTTTCCTTCTGACTTTTCAGTTAGGTTCTGAGTATGGAAAGTAGGCAGAAATCTTAGGCTCAGATATATACAGTCACTGAACAGAAAGATCATATTGATATCTTTATATTTTTAAGATTTCAAATACTTTAAGTATTCTACGCCCTGGTCTTTTCATACATTCTGAAAATACTGTATCTAATTTTATCTCATTTAACCAAAAATTTAAAATAGACACATGTTGTACTTGGACACACGTTATACACTCAACAACAACAAACAAGCCACTCCAACCAAAACCCAAGTAGGAAAGCAATTGGTTTTCAGTAGTAGCTTAAAATATATTGAATTAAGAAATCAGTTACGAAAGGGAAAATAACTTCTGAAAGTTTTAGTCCTGTTTTTGCTTACGGATTTTCTTAGAGAAAGAGTTTTTTAAAATTGAAGCTGATATTTCAGCTTACCACGTGCTAGGATGGTCAACAAATTCAGCTATATTCATTTAATTCTGCAATTGGTTTATTCCTTTAACAGTTGCCATGACGAAACCCAAAGACAAATGACATTTGCATGTCTGTTATTTGTTGGCAAGTATTGTGTCGGATACCTAACGCAGCTCATGACGCTATACGTTTGAACCAGGTTAGAAGAAGAAAATGGGGCAAGCCACTAAAAGGTAGACGGCTCTCCAAATTATGCTGATCGTCTTAATTTCCACCAGAAGTTCATTTCAGGCACACACACATAATCCTTTGACTTTAAAATTTCATACATTTTTGATCAAAAGCGTTGAATATTTTACAGTTCCGTGACTGGATAACCATTGCTGTGATGCAGTAGACCAGGATGAGTGAGCCTCCTGCAATGCCTTGTACCCCAGCACAGGAGCCTCCCATGGAGATGGAATTCATTTATTTGGATGTGTATCCGTTCTTCTCTCCGGAGGCTTCAGAGAGCTTGCAGGCAGCTCACAGTTCTTAAGTATTTAAATATTCAAAAGTGAGCTGCAGGAAGAAAGTGGACCAGGGAACACTTGGGGGGAAAATATTGTGAAAGCAACAATAGCAAACCAGCTGCGTGCTCTCCCCACCCTCAGCCCACCTCCCAGAGCTCCCAGGGGAAATTTTCCCTGCTCTGAGTGGACAAAGAAAATCTCATTTAGACGTTGAAGGTGTGTGACCCTGAGGAGTGCTTGGGGCAATGGCAGAGGAAGTGGGGGCAACCCTTGTCTTAATTAATAACCAGCTGTGTGACCTTGGGGACGTTCTTAACCTCTCTGGGCCTCATTCATTCAAATGAGCGCCAGACTGGATGATTTCTAAAGCCCCTTCTACTTACATGGATGCTATAATCTAAAGATTTCAGAGCTTGAAAATATTCCAGCCTTCCCTGGAAAGGAAACCCTGCGTCTGGAAGGTGGTGGTCCAAGATGGGAGAGGCGAGAACAAGTTAGAAATGTCTTGAGCGGGAACGCATATATATTTACAATGTCTTCTCCTTGTACTTGCTGCTCCTGAAATGTGCAGCCAATTTCTTCCTTCTCCGTTGGCCTGATCACCATTCTTTGTCTTCAGTCCTTTCTGCAAGTTTCTACCATCATTTTAGATTAAGCTCCAGTCATTTCTCTTGGTTTCATTAAAATACTTAAATTGTCTTTTCTCTAACTTGACGTAGTCTTATCTTCTTTAGGGCTTTTGCTTTTTTCGCCTGATGTGAGACCCCAGTGTGGTCACGGCCAAGTCCAGGAGGGATGCCCAAGACCCAGTTTTTCTGGTCATGACAGGAGTAGGCTGGGCGCTTCCTCTGTCAGCAGTTATTTTCTGAGCACTTACTATGTGCCAGGGACTGGTACAGGTTTTGGGGAAAGAACAGTGAAAAAACAAAATCCCTGTCCTCGTGGAGCTTAAGTTCTAATGGAATTGTACTCAAGTCCCCTGAGACTCTTCATCTTCAACCTTAAAGTGTGTAAATGATGGAATTTAAAATATGTTGTTTCTAGCCCAAAGGAGGTACTTTTTAGGTTTATTATCTGCCTACTGTTTGCATTTTCTATCTTCTGCAATTCTCTCTTCCCCTATAATTTATATTGATAAAGTTCATAAGCTTCTTAAAAACTTTAATTTAGGCAAGTACAGGTCAGATACCTCTTTCTCTCTCTCCTTTTTTTTTTTTTTTTAACCTGTCTTCCCTCCACTGTCATAAAGGGCTATCTATAAAATGTTGATTCATTGCCGAGGTAAAGGTGGACATTGATATCATTCAACCAGGATGTTCCAGAAATAAGTCATTGAATCAGCTTGACTTCTTACTTTCAGACTTTGTGTCTCTTGAATCTTTTTAGTAAATTTAGAAAAACATTTTAAAAAGAAAGGTCATTTTACCTGAAGACTATGAAATGAGCTTAAATAGAGCTTGGGCATCACAGATGAACTATTGTGTAAGAATTGTACTGTGAGGGGAGCTGTCTGACAACAGAACCTTTGCAACCCATGCTTTAACATTCTGTGCATTTTTCTTCCTAAGATTATCCATCTGGTCACCTCTACCACCAGGTGAAACTGACTGTGTTACAAACTAGTACATAAGCTGCTTTCCTGCTCACATTGTATGTTAGCACTATTTTTACATTTAATTTTGCACAAGTTGGAAAGAGCATCCTTGGTTCGTAGGACCATAAGCATTTCAACATTTGACCTTCACAAGATAATTATTTCATTAAAAGTGAATTACAACGTATCCAGATAAAAGTGGTCATCAGATGGTAAACGGATGCTCTGAGATTCAAGGGGGACAAATTACCTTGGTATTTGAATGGAGAGAGTTTTCAGAGGTAATTTTTATGAAGAGTATCTCTCTGGCTAATATGAGAGCTGATGATGACTTCTATAATTAATGAGCTCAAATTAAAAAAAAAAAAGACTGACAGGTAGATAACTTAGGACAGGGTGAAGCCAAAATTGTTATTGCAGGCAAGTTGTGTTTCTGATGATGGTCACTGTAAGAGATGATTTTGTTGAGCAGTTGTGTTTGAACAGGTGCATCAACAGGCGTTAGGAGGTTAGACTATCTCACAAAAACTATATGAAATATGTTCCTTTTTTTGAAAGCTCATTTAATAGAGGAGAAGAGTCATCATTTTCAGCATTTTTCTTAAAGGGACTAATGACTCCCAAAACCTGAAGGACCAACACAGTCTTTAGAGAGACTCAAGTCTCCTTCTGATTATTTGTATAAAAGTGAGGCTCTCAGAAATTCCAGGTCACCCCAATTGGAGCTCTGCAGTGGCCCATCCAGCCCCTGAAACAAGGTCAGGGCAGCCGGAGGGTCTGGGTCATTATTGTCCAATAGAACTTCCTGTGCTGATGGAAATGTTCTCTGTTGGATGCTGTTCTGTAGGGTAGCCACTAATCACAGGTGGCTTTGAGCACTTGAAAAATGGGGTGTGTGCAACTGAGGGATTGAACTTCCAACTTGAATTATTTTAACTAGTTCAGATGGCAACAGCCCTGTGTGTTGGACGGCGCAGGTCTGGGGAAGTGGATTTGCGCTTTGTGCATCTGCTGATACAGGTCGGGGAACCTCAGTGCATCTTTGTGATGCTGGAATTGCAGAGGAAACATTTAAAATACCGCGCTTCGCAAGAGAAACTGAAGCTTGTTATATCAGAGGAAACTTTTCTGTGGAGTCCCCATCCTTCCCACCAATGCACAGATAAACATCCCCGATGCAAGCACACACGTGTGCACGTGCACACACACACACATACACACACAGGGTGTGGTGTTGTAGGTTCTTTGTGGCCCCGAACACTTCAGATGTTCCTTTGCACGTTTTGAACTGTGTATCCAAAGAGACGTGTTTGCAGTCTCGCCATCACTAATAGCATTGAATTGAATCCTTAAGCTAACATCACAGGCATCCCTTGCGTAATGCTCAGTGTGGATGGAATTGCTGCGAATCCAGCACCAAAGAGGTCTGGGGGACAGGGCTGTAACCTAATATGTCATCCGCGTGTCCTCTGGCTGCGTCATGGCTCTTTCCTGAGTCTGTGTTTTAGCCTGAGGTCATGGAGTTTTGTGAGAAATTAGTGTTACAGAGTTTTTTTGGTTTATTTTTGCTTTTAACTTTTTTACTCTTAGGGATACAAACCAGAGCTGTCCTTTGGGAGCCGGGGCTGTGCTGTGTGTGGTGGGGACACTTTTCTGCGATGAGGGCTTGTGTGAAATCTTGGTCTTACCTGGCGGACCATGCCGGATGCTTGTCATTTATAACAGTTTCTTTGGAGTACCAAGCTGGCTACAAATGATACTGTGTATTTTCCCCCAAATGTCTACGTCCTGTGAAGCTCTGACATGAGAACGTGGATGGGAAGGGAAGAATGGAGGCTGCCCTGTGAACCCGCCCAAGTCACCTAGCCTCCCACCTAAAATCCCAGGTGTCGACCTGTACCGTCTCTAAGGTTCTTTGTGTTCTCAAGCCTCGGGGTGTGGGTGTGTGTGTGTGTGTGTGTGTAGCTTTTCCCCAGAACATTGAGGGTTGGAGGATGCTTTAAGGTCCAGAAGGGCCAGCCAACATCCAAGGTCGTGGCCCTCAGCCCCGCCCGTGAGCCCACAGCCCTGGGGGTTGGGGTGATGGCCTTGGGGAGCCTGGTGAGCCCTTCCCTCTGCACCCCGGCCTGCATCCCCGACCCGGCGCCAGGGGCCTTCCCCGTCCTGCCTTTGCATCCTCTTCTCCTCCGTCTGGCGTGCCTCTCCCCGCCACCCCCTCAGCTTTCCAGCGCAGGGAACTCGCGGTCTCCCCCAGGAAGCTCTGCTAGGGATGAAGTGGGCCTCCTGTCGCTCTCCCACGGCGACGGGCCCATCTGAGCAGCTCAGAGCAAACACCGGTGTCCTTCTGTGTAGACTAACCCCGGGGGGGTCAGTTAAGTCTCCACTGCATTTCTTTTCATTGAAAATCCAAACAGACCAGGGTGATTTTTCCCTCTACAAGTGCAACAAGACGTACCTGTTTCTTAGAAGAATGTAGTCATCCGTCATCGAATACCAGGACCAAAGAGGCCGGGATGGTTCCTCCCTGCCCCTGTTGAACGCTTGCGGCCACTGTGGGTGAATACGTGTGTTTCATTGCATCGGGTGACGATATATCAGAAACAGTTCCGCCCAGCTGTTGTGCTGAATGGGTGTCTTTAAAATAACCAACCCGGTGCTCGACCCGAGTCACCGCCTGACCTTCTTTGGTTTGCTCGCGGAGTTGGTGAATATCTAGGGGCGATAAAAGGAGACTTAGCCTCCTCCTCATCATCCGCTTTCCTGTTCCCCACTTCTCTCCTTCCTTCCTTCTCTCTTTCCTTCCTTCCTTCCTTCTCTTTCCTTCCTTCTCTCCCTCCTTCCTTCCTTCTCTCCCTCCTTCCTTCCTTCCTTCCTTCTCTTTCCTTCCTTCCTTCCTTCTCTCTTTCCTTCCTTCATTCTCTTTCCTTCTTTCTCTCCTTCCTTCCTTCTCTTTCCTTCCTTCCTTCCTTCTTTCTTTCCTTCCTTCCTTCCTCCCCTTCTTTCCTTTCCTCTTCCCTTTTCATCTTCTTTCTTCCTATTTTACTTCTACTTTCTCATATTTCCTTTTCTCTTCCCACCTCCTCTTCATCTTCAGCTTAACAATCAAGACATAGCAACGCAGCCATGGATATCTGTAAGTTTTCCTGATTTGAATGAGTGCCATGATCATTTTAAAAACATATATATGACATCTATTTATATAGACATAAACTCTCCCTTTTCACAGCTCCGATAGCTTTGGTAATGCTGCTAATACAAGAAATGGTCTTTCAAAAATCATTATGTTCTGAAACATGGAATCTAATTTTTAAGCATCGTGATATTCTGTGGACAGAGCTTCTCATTTCTTGTTAGAGTGAACTGATGATCTTTCCTTTCCTGTTATCTGTGTTTATAGACGTATTGTACACGTCTGTGTGGCTGTGTATGAATAACAGCCAAACAGTATCTACTTACATTTTTTAGAATGTAGTTTGCCACTGGTAAGAAGGAGAACGGGGAGTACGTGACATTCTAGTTTAATTTTAGTAGAGCGAAAATTAAAATCGAACCTCAGCTCCTGCTTCGGTGTTTGTTAACTCAAATTTAAATTTAGAAATGTTGTAATTCTTTGGCTGTTCTGACTTTCACAAGGGAAACCATATCATATTGTATGTGTGCGTGTGCTGGCCTTTTAAAATAGATGTTGCCATGAAAAGATGGACCTCACCGTCTACACTGCCGGCCGGTGCCTGTGAGTCGGTGGGCTTTGGAAGCAGTGGCTGTGAGTTGGTGACTCTTCCAAGGAGCGTTAAATACCAGCTTTGGATGCATTCACTTCATCTTTAGTCAAAGCTCTTTTCTAAATGCTAACCACCGGAGAAGAGTAAACACTTGACCCTGATCGTAAACATTTGTCATACGTCCGGGTAGTCTTAGCTTTCACAGACCAAAATCATTTTGTCAGAAGAGTCATTAAAGTTTGACAGCCCAGCAAATTACCCCAGATCCCTCATTTTCCTCACACAGACTGTGACCCACCATCCACGTGAAGACATTTCTTCTCTGGTATTGAAAAATCCCCTTCAATTTATGTTCTTAAGGCAATGAAGTATATAAAAGAACTTAAACATGGGTGACTGAAAAAAAAAACCAACATATATATATATATATATGGTTTTGTGTGTAGTGCTTCCTGTCAGCCCTCTGAGGAAGGAATTCAAAGAATTATTAATTTTAGTTTCAGTTTATTATTTTTTAAATTAATTTTTATTGGAGTCTAGTTGATATACAATGTTGTGTTAGTTTCTGCTGTACAGCAAAGCGAGTCAGTTATACATCTACATATATCCACTCGTTTTTAGATTCTTTTCCCATATTGGCCATTTCAGAGTATTGAGTAGAGTTCCTGGGCTATCCAGTAGGTCCTTATTAGTTATCTATTTTATATATAGTAGTGTGTCTATGTCCATCCCAATCTCTCAGTTTATCCCTCCCCCCCGATCTTCCCCCTGGTAACCATAAGTTTGTTTTGTACATCTGTCACTCTAGAGTTTCCATTTAGATTCTAGAGGCTGTTTCATCTTCTTTCCACTGGGGGATGTGATGGTTGCCATCCTGGGCTGCTCAGGGCTGGATCTTGGGTTGCCGCTTTTAGCACAAATCCCGCCCCTCCCGCTACAGGCTTCTGGGGCCTTCAAGCACGGGGGGCCCCAGATGCTCTGCATTAGGCGTCTGCTGAAAGCCCACGCCTGTGACCCCGAAGAGAAGGGCAGCAGAGGGTCCGGCGCTCCCTGGACCGGTGCGCCTGGATGGTCGCACGTGAGTCACGGAGGCCCCGGGTTCTGCGCGTGGGTTCGGTTACAGGGTCCGGGCTGCGCCGGGCATCGTGGGTCTGTGTGAGCCACAGGGCCGTGCGGGGCTGGGGTCTCACTGAGCCTTGACTCTGCTTCCCGCAGACGCTAATCCAGAAGAAGTCTGCCCAAGGCCCCTGCGGCCTCCTCCCCGCAGCAGGGCCTGGCTTTGTCGGGGAGCTGCCAACAGCGCACTGTCCTCAGAAGAGACAGTGTTTTCCTTTCTGTGGCTTTATGGACGTAAAGCGGAACTTGAATGTGACAGACTCTACCATCAAGTCTCCCCACCCTCAGAATTATGTACTGAGGTCTTGAATCTTCATCTGAGCCGGGTGCAGCTGTTGGGTTTGGGGCTTATTCTAGAGCTTTCTGTACAATCAGATTTATTCAAGTCTTGCATCCTGAAGAGGGCTGCCTTAGCCAGCACCCCAGGAGAACGACCCGCTCCCCTCGTGCTCACGTGAGCCCCTTGGTAGCCGTCTTAGGGCTACACGTGGGCTGCCCCAGTCATTGTACTGTGTGTTTGGAGGTTACTGAGCCAACTTTACATGGCCTGTGACATTGACTGTGTTGTAGGACTTGAAAACCTCTTCTGTCTCGGCCAGACTGTGCAATATTCAAGCAGACATCAGTCTTCTAAATCAGATATTCCCCATCTGCTACCAAATTTGGCCTGTCCAGGCCATTTTTCCCCCTCCGTTCCATGGAGAGCCGGACAGACACTGATTTGAGATAAGTCTCATCCCTATTGGAATCTGTAGCCCACTGGCAACAAGTATACTGTGTACCTCGGAGGACACACAGAAACCCCACGTCATGGTCATGTAGGAGGAACCCTCCAAGAAATCTCCAAAAAGGGTTTACTTTCACATACTTCTTGGAGATTTTTTTAGTTAATCCTACAGAATTTCTTTCCTTTTTTTTTTTTAGTTGAAGTCTAGTTGGTTTACAATGTTGTGTCAATCTCTGCTGAACAGCAAAGTGATCCAGTTGTACATAGGTACCCATTCTTTTTTAATGTTCTTTTCCATTATGGTTTATCACAGGATATTGAATATAGTTCCCTAATTGGTCAGAATTTCTTAATGTGAACTTGCTTATTCTCCAGTTGACTTAGATTTAAATAGACAGCAGCATGGAGAACAGCATGCATATATATGCATGCACGTACACACACACACACACACACACATATAAACACACACACACACACAAAGGAATGAGGAATGAGCTTGCTGTCCTCACCTGCCGAGCTCCCGAGCGAAAATTTTCTTTATAACACTTCTGACTCATTCAAGCCTTCTCCAGAAGGAAGGTAATTACGGGGTTTTGTTTTAACCAGTTCCATTTTTATACCGCCGGTGACAGGTGAGGAATAATCAGTTTTAGCTTTTAAACGAAATGAGTAATTAAGCCCAGAAGATACTGCTGATAAAACTGGAATCCAGTCTGTCATTTAAGCCAGTGCCGTGCTGAATTTGCTTTGTGTGTTGCTGGGGGAAATATGCTAGACAACACACTCTTGAACTTTTTTTAAAAATAACTGAATTAGGATAATTTTAAAAGGTTGAAAACAAGGTGGCCGATGTCTGGAAAATGGTTTATTTAAATCTAAAGCCAGCGCGCTAAGATCATTGTGATGTGGTAGTCTTTAATAATAGCAATGTAAAAATTGGTGTGTTCCTTAAATACTGCAGATGCTGCCGTTTACCTTCAAAAGTTTGCTAATGTGATTCATTTATTTGAAAGTTCAAACCTGATGTGTGACTGCAGCATCTCTGTGTGGCCCCTGCGGCCAGACTGCAGCAATTCAAATTCCAATACTTAGTTACTGACGTCCTCCCTCGGTATCCACAGGGCATTGGTTCCAGGACCTGCCACGGATACCAAAATCCGTGGATACTCAAGTCCCATAGGTGGCCCTCAGTATCCGAGTTTCAGCATCCACGAAACCAACCAGTCGCAGATCATATAGTGTTGTATTTATTGAAAATAAATCTGCATCCAAGTGGACCCGCACAGTTTAAACCCGTGTTGTCCAAGCGTCACCCATACCTGTAATAGCATGGGGAGGTAACTCAACCTCTGTCTCAGTGTCCTCATCTGTAAAATGGGACGATAATGTACCTGGCACATAGGGTTGTTAAGAGACACTTAAAGCAGCGCTTGCAGCATGGCCGTGCTTGTTGAGAGATTATGATTATTAATCTTCATTAGAGCAAAGATAACTCTGAGGTTTAATGTTAGCCTTAAGCTGTAAGGATTTTTTTTTCTTTTTTTAAAATTTATTTTATTGAAGTCTAGTTGATTTACAGTGTTGTGTTAATTTCTGCTGTATAGCAAAGTGACTCAGTTATACATATATATACATTATTTTTCATATTCTTTTCCATGATGGTTTATCACAGGATATTGAATATGGTTCCCCGTGCTCTACAGTAGGACCTTGTTGTTTATCCATCCTATAGATACTAGTTTGCATCTGCTAATCCCCAGACTCCCAGTCCATTCCTTCCCCACCCCGCTTCCCCTTAGCAACCACAAGTCTGTTCTCTGTGTCTGTGAGTCTGTTTCTGTTTCGTAGATAAGTTCATTTATGTCCTATTTTAAATTCCGCATATAAGTGATAGCGTATGATATTTGTCTTTCTCTGTCTTACTTACTTCACTTAGTATAATAATCTCTAGGTCCATCCATGTTGCTGCAAATGGCATTATTTCATTCTTGTTTATGGCTGAGTAGTATTCCATTGTATGTATATATGTACCACATCTTCTTTATCCATTCATCTGTCGATGGACATTTAGGTTGTTTCCATGTCTTGGCTATTGTGAATAGTGCTGCCATAACCATAGGGGAGCATGGATCTTTTTGAATTATTAGTTTTCTCTGGATATATGCCCAGGAGTGGGATTGCTGGATCATATGGTAGTTCTACTTTTATTTTTTTGAGGAACCTCCATACTGTTTTCCATAGTGGCTGCGCCAATTTACATTGTAAGGATTTTTTTTCAACTAAAAAGTTATTGCAATGATTTTTGTAACCTTGGTGTTAAAAAGTAGGTGGTTTGAGCCTGTGTTTCCCTTGAAATCTAAGGAAATTATTTAATACTCTTTAATTTAAAAAAATTGTTTAAAAATGTGTTATCTTAGTAACAATAATAGATAATGACTACTTCTGATGCCTGAGTGATCATTCCAAACTCAGTTTCCTCAGGAGGTGGTGCTCAGTATGTCAGATTTAACCAGCATTCTGTAGCTGGTTCACACCCAGAAAGCCCTGGTCATAACTCGTATACATACCACCAGGGTAAAGGAAAACTTTCCTGCTTATGTGGAGTTGGGTGGGTTTTTGGAACTGATATTGTAAGATGATTATCTGGATTTTCTTACCCTTTAGTGAGTTCCTTTTAAAAATAACACATAAAATAAGAGAATTTTGTTTTGGTTCAGATGTGAAATTGTAGTGAATAGTTGCATAATTCATCAGAGGAGATTTGGGATTAATTGAAATAAAATATTTCAGCTAGAGTCATATCAGCATCAGTTTGAATAGGTCATAGTTAATTTATCGAGGGCATTGTTTTCAAAAATTGAATGATCATTAGAATCGCTTAATGCGGCTCTTGACACATACGGTTTACTGCGCCCCACCCCAGCCTGTTTACTCATAACTGAGGGGCGAGGCTGTTACCCTCCCCCAGGTGCTGTGAGGCACAGCATGGTGGGTGGTCCCGCCTTTGGCCTTCTGTCCCTCCCTCTACAGCATCTTGGCCCAGTGCCACCCACTGCCACCAGCATGGGAATGGACACACCTGCTGTGGGCCTTTGTCAACATTGTTCTACTCAGCTGTACGTGTTCTACTCAGCTGTACGGTCAGGAAAAGTACACTTACCAAAGGATCAAAAGCTATTTTGAAAATTGAATTTTCCTTTGCTAAGTTTTTGTGGGTTTTTTTTTTTTTTTAAGTGTGTAACATCTCTTAGAAAAAAATCATTTAAAATCCAAATGAACGCAGAATATCCTCTTCTTATTTTTTACTAGATCCAGAGTTCCAGGGCAGTTCCTTTGAAATGCAAATTATCTGTTGAACTGCAGCGTATGTGGGCAGAGCTCACAGGGGAGTACAGCATGGCCCCCAGACCCTGAGTCCTCAAGTAGGGAATCGTGTTTCAGTCTGCAAGTAATTCAACTATAATTCAGCTCATGGAGGAGCTCGCTTCCAACTCCATCACCGCTTTCATGTATGGTGTAAAGAACTCTCTGTCATTCTGTTACCTGATGTCACTATCAGCACATGAGAAGCTAGGGGTAAAAGGACAGCAGGATGCTCTAAAAACTTCCCCTGAGAACAACTAGAACAAGGGGATGTATTTCTATCAGCCACTAAGGACCTGTAGCCAGAGTTGTGCTGTCCCTGTGTCTCCAGATTCCCTGGGAACTTGGCTCCAGTGACCCCACTGCCCGCCTGGCACACACATGCCGCCCGAGGTCCAAGCAGATTCTCTCTTTGCTTGTCGTGGGAAGAAGCGCTGAGAATTGATATTTTCATAGATAGCAGAGGAGGTGAATCCTGCCAACGCCTGAACCTTCCCCTAAGACAGGTAGAATATTTCCGGAGAAAAACGAACCAACGTTTTGCTGGCAGATGTCACGCCCTTCCACAGCCCCTTCCCTCCCACTAATTCCTGGAGCTCAGTGTCCGTGGAGTGATAGATGTTCTCCTTTGTTGCTTGCATGGCCCCTTTTGCTTATAATATCCATCAGTGACCTTGAACCTCTAGGCTGCCCCCAAGTGCAGGGGTCCCAGGGAGACAGCCATCTCCAGCCGCCTTGAAGGATTCACTCTGAGCTCTGACTGGTGGTGACCAGCCGTTTTCCAAGGAGTTGCCCAGCTTCTGAGATATTCCTGTTCGTCTCCTGTAAGATGCTACAGGGCTGGGACCTGCCGCCTTGTAGCCTCATCTGACGGTCACCAACCCTAACTTCCAGGTGGCCCTTGAACTCAAGGACTTCTGTATCTTTGGCCTTGGCTTGCTTCCGGTTCCTCTATGGAATGTCCCAGGATGTCATAAAATGTCAAGTAATTGTTTAATCTCCACCAGGGGTGGCATTTGAACCGTCATATGTGAGAGGGGCACGCCTGCCAGAGCTAAAAAGAGACTTGGCACATCCTGCCTGGCATGAGGGCAGTTGGGGATGAGTAGCCACTCGACATTGACTGGCGGTTCCTCCCCACCGCGGTTCCTAGCAGCCGTGCCTGCCCGAGGGTCCAGCCCTTACATTTAAAACAGCCTTTAAGAAGAGGGGCTCCTGAGTGCTTTGAGACGTTAAAAGAAATAGGAAGGAGCAGTGTACGGAAGGTAGTAAACGGGCTTCCTTCTAACCAAACAAAAGTACACCAAGCATTACGGTCAGAGGGATCCAGGCGAGGCAGGAGGAGACAGCTGGATGGTGGATTGTCACCGGTGCAAACACGTGACTAAGGATGGAGATGCGCCGTGCCCTCGTGCCCTCGGGCACCGAGTGGGTTTTCTGTAAGTGTGACTTGGGATTATCCCCAAAGGCAGAAAGTGAGATATTCCGTGTGGAAAGAGCAGAGAGTAGAGATCAGACACGTAGGCGAGTATGAACTGGCTGATCGCTTTGTGCACAAATGCAACTTGGAAGTTTTTTACGAGCAAGCAGTGCTTCGGGTGCTGCAGAGCTTTCCCAGGCAGCTCGGGGGCCATAGGTGGGCACACAGAGGGTCACGATTTGATGGGTATGTGCTGGGGTAGAGCAGCAAGAGGCTGGGGAGACTTCCTAGACGCAAAGGATGGAGAGGATTTTGATAAGTGGAGCGATGGGGGTTGGTGGGCGGGAGGGAAGGTGGAAGGAACGGACGTTGACTGGGCCGTGGAGAGCCTTGAATGACGAGGTAAACGGGGCGTGTTTACTGCCCACAGGAAACCTTGGGCATCTTGACAGGGCAGATGCTGGTGGCCGCAGGAAGGATGAGGTCGTTAGGAGGCGGCTGGGATTGGGCGGGTCCCAAACTACGATGACAGCAGCAGGGAGAAAAAGGGAGGGGCAGAGCGGGTGCAGGAGGAAGGGCCCCGCTGGAGGGAGGACTGGGGACGGAGGTCTGCAGGAAAGGAGGAGGCCTGTGGGACCACCCCCTCAAGTCCCGGGAAGCCACAGCACATGCGTGAGAAAAGGGCGAGGGCTGCCCCGACTTTCTCCATCCCCACCACTGCCTCCTGATGGAGGTCCGCCAGGTCCGCAGGAAAGCACACGGAGCCCCGTGTCCTGAGCGAGAAGGATTTGGCTGCGGAGGTGGCTGCCAGCCCCGAGAGGTGGGGGAAACAGTGCCTGCCATGTCCAGAGCTGTGCGGTGACCGCCAGGGGCCTTTCATAACCTTCCCTGGCAACCTGGAAAAGTGATCCGGCAGGTGCCTGTCTTGCAGCACAGTTAATCACAGAGCAAATTTTTAGTTGCCGATTAGAGAAAGTTTAGCTTCTGTACAGCTTGGCAGGAGATAAGGCATCTCACAGGCCCCAGAGTTGGCCGTTTCGCATCTTCTGCTTTCCCCAGAGCCCCAGCTCCTTGGGCCCTGCCCACGAATGGGATGGGAGTGGGGACGGGAAGGCTTTGGCCTGAGTTGAACTGCTTCCTGCTTTGCTTCGGGGACGTGGCCTGGTTGTCACAGCACAGGCGAGCCTGGGCATCTGAGCATCTTCTGAGGCAGCGAGCCAGACCTTGACACTTAGAAGCTGTACCTCCAAACAAGGACCCATGCAAGGACTTCGGAGGAAGAGACGTGCACATTTACTAAGGCAACACAGCCTTGGATTAAGTACCAAGGAATAACTTGGCATGGAATATGTAAACTCTACATGTAGAAAATTGTACAATACACCTAAAGAATACAAAAAGAATTTGAAAAAAAAAGAAGTGGAAAGGTATGCATCGTGTTCTAGAATAGGAGAATTCAAGATCATGAATATCGCAAATGTTCCTAAGTTAATTTTATTAAATTTAACATATTTCCAATAAAATACCAACTCTTAGAAAAAGAAAAAACGGTAGGCAAGAGGATTCTAAAGTTCACATAGGTAAATAAACGAGCCACCACTTATTAAATACATTGTGAAGCCTCAGTAATTAAAAGGTGATACTGGCATGTGAGTAAACAGACAGTGGAACAGACTGGTTTTCTAGAAAACCAGAAGGAGTCCCTAGAATACATGGGAGTAAATAAAAGAAATGGAAAAAAAGTATCATTTAAAATCAATGGGGAAAAAAGGACTATTAAAGAAATGTTAAGACAACTGGGTGACCACGTGAGAGAATAATTAATAAATAATGAATAAATTTATTTCTTTAAATAAATTGTACCATACATCAGGATAAATTTCTAATAGATCTAATATTCACAGAGTTAAATGTTTAAAAAAATTAAACCATAGATACATCTTGATTTGAACAAACCAACTGTGTAAACACATTTTTGAGGCAGTTGGAGAGTAGATCAAGTATTAAATGACACCAAGTAATTTGTTAATTTTGTTACATATGGTAATATCTTGATGGTTATGCAAGAAAATGTCCATAATGTTTTTAAATGCCTATTGAAGTATATATAGGGGTAAAATGACTTGATGTCTTGGGTTTGCTTTAAAATAATGTTGTGGAGAGAGAAGAGATAGAAGAAGCAAGCATGACAAAACTTTGGTAATTGTTGAATCTAATGGTGTGTATAAGGAGTTCATTGTAGCTTTGTCTCTACTTTGTGTAGGTTTACATTTTTTCAAAATCAAAAAAATTAAGTACGAGAGTAAAACATAGAATTCTTTTTAAATTTATTTTATTTAAGTACAGTTGATTTACAATGTTGTGTTAGTTTCCAGTGTACAGCAAAGTGATTCAGTTATACATACATATATAATTATTTATATTCTTTTTCATATTCTTTTCTATTATGATTTATTACAGGATATCGAATATAGTTCCCTGTGCTATACAGTAGGACCTTGTTGTTTATCCATTCTATATATACAAGTTTGCATCTGCTAATCCCTAACTCCCAATCCATCCCTCCCCCACCCACCCCCCCCTTAGCAACCACAAGTCTGTTCCCTATATCTGTGAGTCTGTTTCTGTTTTGTAAATAAGTTCATTTGTGTCATATTTTAGATTCCACATATAAGTGATATCATATGGTATTTGTCTTTCTCTGTCTGACTTGCTTCACTTTGTATGATAATCTCTAGTTCCATCCATGTTGCTGCAAATGGCATTATTTCATTCTTGTTTATGGCTGAGTAATATTCCATTTGTGTGTGTGTGTGTGTGTGTGTGTGTGTGTGTGTGTGTGTGTGTGTGTGTGTGTGTGTGTATATGCCCCATCTTTATCCATTCATCTGTTGATGGACATTAAGGTTACTTCCATGTCTTGGCTATTGTAAATAGTGCTGCAGTGAACACTGGGGTGCATGTATCTTTTCAAATTGTAGTTTTGTCCAGATATATGCCCAGGAATGGGATTGTAGG
This sequence comes from Balaenoptera borealis, assembly GCF_965194805.1. Classification (NCBI taxonomy): domain Eukaryota; kingdom Metazoa; phylum Chordata; class Mammalia; order Artiodactyla; family Balaenopteridae; genus Balaenoptera; species Balaenoptera borealis. Next base: position 182,633,537 of record NC_138866.1, on the reverse strand, counting down.
ATCATATGGTAACTCTATTTTTTAGTGTTTTTGAGGAAACTCCACACTATTTTCCCTAGTGGCTGCACCAATATACATTCCCACTAACAGTGTAGTAGGGTTCCCTTTTCTCCACACCCTCTCCAGCATTTGTTATTTGTAGACTTTGTAATGATGGCCATTCTGACCAGTGTGAGGTGGTACCTCATTGTAGTTTTGATTTGCATTTCTCTAATAATTAGCATGATGAGCATCTTTTCAAAAACAGAATTTTTTAATAGCCATGGATTTGGCAACTCTTTCCAACTGCTTACAATCCAGAAGCCATGAAATAAAAGATTGATAAAAACCAACTAGATTCTAAAAACAATCACAACACTTTTGCACTGTGAAACAAAAACACCAAAGAGAGAGAAAAAACTAGGAAAACTATTCTCAACTCTTATCACAGATATATGGCTAATAATATGTTAACATGTAAACTTATAGAAATCCTAAAAAAAAAAAAATCAACAACACTGTAGACAAATCGGCAACACTTCTAAATGGACAGCACACACAAAAAAAGAAAAAGGAAATTTAAATGATTCTAAAACATGTGAAAAGATGCTCAACCTCATTCACTCAGTAAGAAAAAATGTACTATGACTGTGAAACCTCAAAGCAGCAAAGATTTAGAATTTGATCCCATGCTGTGGGATACAAAATGATACAATGTCTGGGAGGGGCAATTTGGCAGTTCACTTCAGATAAATTTGCATTCCTGGTTATACACTGTAGATCTGTGGGAAAGAGCAAAAGATGAGGAACTATGGTGCCCATCAATAGGGGACTCATTAAGTAAGTTATGCGGTACTATGTAGCAAAGGAGGACGCTGTCCAGCGTGCCTTTATGGAAAGATCTCCAGGAGGCCATTGCTAAGGGTACTTTACATCTGGGTATAAAAGGGAAAATAAGCATTTATTTATATTTGCTTGCATACAGAAAGCCTGTAAGGACAAACAAGAAACTAATAACTGACTGTTTTTTCACTGTGAACCTTCTCCCACTTTTTAGCTTTATCCAAATCACATGAATGCAGAAATTAGAAACATAAACTGGATTTGGAAAGACTGTACTCTGGGCTCAGTCCAGAGTCACCTTTGCAGACCAAGTTCTGGCTTTCTATATGACATCTATTAGCAGTATAATTTTATGTGAATTGAGTAAAAATCCAAAAATAACAGTTAGGTCATTTGAAAACAGATGCCTCAGGTGCCCACTAAATGTGCTGCTTTTCAATGTATGTTTTGTTCAGAATGCGGTCAGACCAGCCCTGGATGGGTACTTGGATTAAGTAAGATACTGTGACTGTTCTGAGGGGAATGCTGCCCCGTTTGCCCATCGCTTTGTCACTTCATCACCTGCCCCCGGCCCAGCCAGCTGCTCTGTTAAATATGAATGCCACGTATGTCTCCAAACTACAGGTGGAGAAATTCAATGAACTGTCTGGCTGTAAATTATGTCATGATTCTGGGAGTTTTTTTTTCCCCTGCCTGGAGCCAGAGCTCTTTTACTTGGGTTGAGACTTCAAGAATTTACTTGCTGAACACCCTTTCATTTTTGTTTTAAAAGCTGCCAATTAGCACCTACTTTATTGACTTCACTTTGCCCCGACAGAGCTCCTTCTTTGAAAGACAAAGATGACTGTTTCTTAGTCTTTCTGGAAACAAAATTACTAACTTCTCTCCTCCTCTCCATTTACTTTTTTCTTTGTAAGGAGGAGAGGGTTAGAAATGTTATTCATGCTTTCATTCTCTGCATGGGGTAAGAGACTGAGCGAGAAGGGCAGGGTGGGTGGCGATGCTTCAGTTATTCCTTCACCTGGGACTAAAGGCCATTCGTGTCAGCAACTCTGTCCTGCTCAGCACTTGGTTTTATTTAAGTCCAAAGAAAGGCACATCCAAGGAAGGGCAAGAAGGTACCCTGAGCAGAGCCCAGGAGTCTGGCCCTTAAGACACCCTCCCTTGTCATCTTACTAGGAATGAAAATATTTTAGATAATTTTAAAAAAAATGTGTTTTGTATCTCTCTCCCCCCATCTTGAAAGTTAGATTTAGTCAACTTTCAGACTTCACAGTTTGCATCTTTCAACATTACATTGCAAAGCTAGGAAAACGGCAGTTTACAAATTCACACGATTTACAGGTTTTTCCTTAGAAGGCATGACCCCACAAGCATTTATATTATATTCACGAGTGGAAACATTTGCATTTTTTTCTTCCAAAAATCATTCCGGTGGTGACCGTTTAACCTGCCCCAGCCCTTGTATGGCTGCTCGCAGCCCCTCTGGGCAGGTGGAGCCAGGAGGCAAAGAGGAGGCAGGCAAGGCAGTGGTGTTGGAAGACGTACCAGTCTGGGCCACTTCAGGAAACACCCCAACGTGTTCTCCTTGCTTGTAGGTTATCGCAAAATAATCCAGACTGTGTTGGCGTGGACAGCACGTCTTTTCGTCGGTGTTTAGGATTGCTAATAGCTCCATAAACTGTTAAATGCAAGAAGGTTGGAATAGAAGCTAATAATCGGGGCCCCATGTTTTGAAAGCACACAACCAAATCCATCACCTAGATCCCCAACAGTGTCACTGATTAGGGCTAAGTGGAGTTTATAGTGAGCCTGACAGGCAGGGGAACTGGTGAAGAGAGAAACAATTAGAAGAGTGTGAAGCAAGCTGGAGAATCGCGATCCGAGCGGGCATTACACGCGCAGGTGGTGAAGTAGACAGGAGTCTGTGTGCGCATGCGCGCACTCCGGGGCCGAGCTGGGGGAGAGAAGCAGATGGAGAGGGGTGGGAGGAGGGGAGTGTGCGGGGGGCAGGGGTGATGCCACCAGGTGGCGGTACCTCAGCAGCATCCGCTGAGCCGATCTTTCTGTTCTGGACGTGAGCGTCCTTCATCCTTGGAACAACCTTCTGGCCTCCATCGTTGAGGGGATAATTGACCTACGAGTCCCATAGCTGGGAAACAGCAGAGCTGGGATTTGAACTCCTGTCCGTCTGAAGAGCCCAGACCCTTAACCTCCGGGCAGCTCTTTGCATTAAGTGACCTCTATGGCACGTCATTGGTCACCTCTCCAGAGCTGAAAGCTGAGGGTTCACTCCTGAAATGGGCCAAGGGCGAGACCTTCATAATTCCCTTGCAGATCATACTTAAACACCCTCCGAAAATTGGGGCCAGAGGTGGCCACGTGCTGGGGTGAAAGTGTAGAGCATGGCGGGCCTGAATACGTGGCCTCTTTCGGAGAAATACATTACAGTGCAACTCTCCCTAATAATGGTTTTACAAGCATCCTTTTCACAGATCAAGAACAGAACATCTGGATCTTTATAATCACTTTTAGCTCCAACTCCGGGCTTCGGGAAGTCTGATATGTGCATTGGTTTTAGATTAAAACATGACATGTGGCGTTTTGGAAAACAAAGTGAACAAATAAAACTCTAGGGGGGATTTTTTTTTTTAAATGCCTTTTCTTGGGAACTTATTTATGCTGATGTTGTTAGCGATTTTCCTTGGATGACAAACTTATATAATTGTAGTAACATGTTTCTGAGATACAGAGGGTGAAAAGCACGACAAAATATAAACCTTTCAAGTCAGCACATGAGTAACGTATATTAGTGACAGAAATGGAGCCAGGGAAAGGGATGTTAAAGAAAGAACATGGCAGATATCAGGGGTGTCCTGCGTCCTGTGGTTATATTATATGGGATTTCTAGAAGTGTTGCTTACCATCTGAGTGTTAGAAATAAACCAGAACATGATCATAATATGCACCAACGTAATTTGGGTCAAGCCGGTCCTTCTAATTAAAATCTCCTTCAAAGGCTCTCACAGCATGGAGCCCTAGGAGGCGGCTGTATGCCAATGCAACAGGGGGATTTTAGTTAGGATGACCTGGAATTGTCTCATCCCCTCCTTTCCCTGGTTCACTGGAAACTCATTGGTTGTGTTTTTCTCGTAATTCCACTCCGTAATGTTTGAGTGAGGTCCTTTATTCCCTCAAGTTCTGGGACTGATAAAATTCAAATCGCGTGTTGTCTAATCATATTTGTTTAAATGCACCACCATGCAACAAACTTTACTATGAAAATGATGCCGGTGTTTAAAAAAAGAACCTGAGTTCTTACAGCCTCGATTTTGCTGGTGCTGCCCTCGTAGCCAGCTTGTGCGTTCCTCCATCAAATGAGCTTGTTCAGTTAGCCTCGGTTCTGACCCTGGGCTGCACCCTGAGTCACCCGGGGTGCTTCACAAGATCCCTGAGCCTGGGTTCCACCTGGAGATCCTGGGGCCATCAGTCTGGGTGTGGCAGGGGCGGTTTTGAGTCTCCCTGGGAGAGTCTCACCCTCAGCTCCAGTGGAGAAACTAAACCAGAGGATTTCCAAAGCCAGGGCTAACCCTAAAGGTCACCCGACCTCAAGGTCCTAAATGAATGTGACTGCCCCTTTCTGATTTCTAGCCTGTGTCGGTATATAACTAATGTCCAAAGTTCAGTTGAATTTCTCAGTGATCCTTATCAGAACCTCGTCTAGCCCAAAGTACTAAGTAGTGAAGCATCTTTTCTGCCACTTGTAGTGTCATTTTATCAGTTCATTCATGGGCTACATGTAAATGATATCCTAATCCTGCCTGCATTCAGAATAGCAAACCACACAGAAGAGGGCTCTTATGAACAGTACCCCAACGTAAGATCTATACTTGCTGAACAGCTTTTGCATTTGCTGTAAATTGCATTCGCCCTGTGGCCACAGATCTTTCATCTCTCCTGAGAAACCCCATTCTTGCCCATGTGACCTGCTGGGAATTGATTTTGTTATTTTGCTTCCCACCGGAGGACTGAAAAAAAATTTTTAAAACAAAGACTGAGCAAACACTGGAGGACAAAAAAAAAAAAAAAACAGATTCTTGGGATTCAGAACTTGTTCTAAATTTTCCAGGGGAGACAAAAAAAACAGCTATTATTCTGTGAGTTTGCCTGAGGGTCAAAGTCAGGCTGAGGAGTGAAGCATCGACCTCAGTGTTGGGTTATCAGTCCCTCACCGTCAGCCCGAGACCCATCCCTGACTTGCTCAAACTAGTTACTGCAGAGATGAAATTTTCCTGCTACAGAGCACTGTTTTTTCTTTGCCAAATCAGCGTGATCAAATATTTCTAAAGCTAAACAGAATGACTTATTGGTTTGCAAGGATTATCCACACCCTCCCATCAATTTAAAAAAAAAGGAAGAAAGAAAGAAAAGCTGCTGGGAGGAGTAGGGCGAGGCTGATTTTGTGCTCAGAAAGATGCCCTGAGGCAGCTGTAGATAGTATTGCTCTTGTTCAGCTTTGGCTGGGCTGGTGTGTTGCTTTATTAGCTCATGTTCCAAATCTGTCACCAGAAGAATGTAGTGAGAATCTTGTTTCAATCCTTTGTCTCTCACTTCTCCCTCTCCTTAGTCGGCGTCCAGCATCTACACAGCCATGATCACCGCCGAGACTCGAAAGCAGCAGTTTTGAATAAAACCTAACAGGCTTTTCACATGATTCATAAGAAGAAGCGGTGGTGCTTATCCCACTCACCCCAGACACACGTTTGCAGGCCCTTTTTCCCACTCACCCCAAAGGTAGTTGCTGCTGAGTTTTAGAACATATGGGATCATCCTTTCTGTGGTATCTGCAAGTCTCCATTGAGGCTGGAGTGAGGGGGAAAGAGAGAGAAGGGAGGGAGAGAGAGAGAGAGAGAGAGAGAGAGAGAGGGAGACGGAGAGCTGGGGGCAGCCCTGATTGTGTACTTGACTTTGCAATTCAGATTGGTCACCTCTGCCTTTAAAAGCTCAAGCTGGAATGCGGGGACCACACAGCCCTCCCTCCACCATGTACGGAACCCACTGGTTAACTATTTCCCTCATCTCTCAACCAATGCTGTGTTTTTAACATTTCTGGAGGGCAGTTTTGTCACCTGTGAAATGGGGATAGATACTCACCGTCGTGGCAGCAGGCTCACCTGAAGGCAGGTGGGCTAAAGCACTTTGTAAATTAGAGAACGCTTTACGGTGATGTGCAGTTGGGGGCAGCGAAGACGAGATGGGCTACTGAAAGCACTGTGTCTGCAGTTAAAGACCGTATCAGTGGAAAACGATGGGGTCAGTCGTTTATGCTCAGCACTGGGTGGGAACGTGGTTTCCAGACGTGAGGAGATAAGGAAGAGGGCAGTGCAGGAGAGGATGGCTGGACAACCAGTGGGCCGGACCCCGATACCTCTTTGCTGTGGCATCACTTCCCAGACCCGTTGACCTCTCCATGGCCGATGGCTTGCTGAAATGCTCCCACCGTGAGCTCTGCATCCAGAGGGAAGGGAATTTCCTAGAGACAGAGGGCAGGTGGGTGCACCCAGCACAGCCGAGCCTTCACTGGAGGAGGGGCTCCCCCAAGAAGGGTCACACGGCACAGCCTGTGTCCTCAGACGTGAGACCCACTGCCTGAGCCATCGCTGTGAAGACAGGGCAGTTAACTCCGCGGAAGAGGGAGTTCTGGACCCTTCCCTGAGCACGGCCTGCCCAGGGATGAGTCCACGGGCTACGGGGCCACCGGGCGGGAAGGACTGCCACCGTCGCCTGAGTGGCCTCTGCCCCGGCGCGGGGTGAAGGGGCCCCGGGCGACGGCTGCGGGATGCAGCAGGAGGCAGCTCCGTGCGCAGCCCCAAGTCAGCGCGCCTGGGCCGGGGCCATGGAGGGCGAAGCAGGGTCACATGTGTGAAGCAGGCGCGTGAGGACGCGTGCGTCCCGGTGGGGCCGAGACCCAGCCACGCGGCACAAACATTTCGGCAAAAACACCGAAATGCAGAACAAGGACCCGCTCTAGCCTCCCCCTTGCCATGTGTATTTTTGTCTTGAAAAACGAGTTTAAAAGGTCGGCCAGCCAAAACGTGTTTTGCTCTGTTTTTACATTACCAGTTGTTTTTCTTCCCCCCATCGAGAAACTGGTTAGAAGGAGGGGTGGGACTCGCTTGCTCTGCCCCTCAACTGTTCGGCTCTGGCCCATGTGTGCCGATGTCACCGTCCTTTGTAAATATCGTAACATCCTCTGTCGGTGCCGCCCGGGCCCCGTGCCCTCAGCGTGAAGCGGCCGAGCCCAGGCGCCCTTCCTGGCTGTCCCTCCACGCCCGCCTGGCTGAGCCCGGGGCGGCCAGCTCTCTGGGTGAACCTCACTACTTCCCGGGCAGCTGTGCCAGCCTCAGTCTTCAGCCCGAGAAACATGGAGGCGGCTGCTTCTAGGGGCCCCGTCTGCAAGAATCCACGAGGGGGAGGCCCATCTAGCTCCGACTCTCACATCCCGGGTTAGCAGATGTCAGGTGGCAAAGACAAACCTTAGGAGACGCCAAGGTGTCCTCCACCGCCCGACCAGCTTCTCCTCCCCTCTCCCTAGTGTGGGCTTAACTTTCCAGAAGCTTCTCAGCAGCTTCTCACCAGGGACTGGGGAACCAGACAGCCAAGCTCTTTAGAATTGGGTGTGCATTAAGAATAAAAGGACTTCTTGAATCTCCAGGGATAGGATTTGGAGTCAATGCATTTAACAACATACTGTCTTTAAAAAAAAAAAAAATCTATAGGATTTATATATTGACTGTAGCTTAACATGTGGATAGTATTAAATATTCTTAGTGCAATTTTTGACACATGGTCCAAGATATCATGTTGCTAATTTGGGAAGCTCCATAATGTATTGTTCTTTCCTTAGAGGGTTTGGGCTGCAGGTGAAAAGCGCTGTGAATTCCTGCAAGTGGTAAAGGAAGCAGGGCATTCAGAGGAGCAGGCGTCTGGCTTACATGGGGTCGGATAACCAGCCTGGTCAGAGGTTAGTGAAGACAGCCTGGTTTCTGAGGACCTCAGTCTGATGGGCAGGTAACCGGGACCCCCTGGATGGCTCCCCTTGGCCTGGGGTCTTCCTGGAGGGCAGGAGGAGCGTGAGATGAAGCCCTCAGGTTGCCAGTCGAAATATTTTGGGAATTTCAGGGACAGAAGCCTGTATTCTTCATGGAAAGGTTTCAGGACCAGCTTCAGGCACTTACCAGTTTACTTCCAGCTGCCATCGGCTCCCAGCAGAGCCCACAGGGGACCAGGGGACAATGTGTGCCTGGTTTGTACTTTTAAAATAGTGTGAAATTGTTCTAAGACGTTGCCTCGTAAAACAGTTTTAGTTTAAAATTACAGAACCCCTCCTTTTTCGCAAGTGCCTCTAACTATACGGATATTAGCACGGCTGTGATCGAAAACTGTAACCATAACACAGGTTAAATAATCTTCAGATATGTTTAAGCCTGGATCACCATACTTGATAACTTTCAATGTGACCTCAAATATCCAAAGTCCTGCTTTTATTTAAAATTTCAGTTTAACAAATCAGTCGTTTAAAACCTTGGATATTTTTTGCTTTCAAGGTAGACACTGAGTTGAAATTCAACGTATTTCCAGCCACCCCTTTTATAGCCGTAAAAAATGAGGTAGAATCTAAAGTGAGTAGAATGAAGTTTAACCTAGGCCTTAGCCATGAAAGAAACATTTAAGTAAATTATTTGAAGTTTGTTTGGACTTCCAGTGTGATTGTCACACAGATTTTGCTTGAAAATCAACTTGGCTATTTTTTCCAAGACAACATTTTACCCAACAAAACTCACTTTATGTATTTTAACAGTGGTTGTCTGTGTGTGTGTTTAATTTGGATCACATGTTAGGTCTTGCAAACTACCACCTTCCTGCATAAGTGTCAGAGATGGAACTGTGGACCCCTTGACGTTGAAATCTGCATCCTCACCCTTAACTGGAATCATCTTGGCAACGAGAAGCTGAACAGCTTAGGGTTAGGGTTAGGGTTAGTTTAGGTAGGATTTCGACAGAAGTGAGAATCCCCCTGTAGTCAGCTTTTGTGAGAGTTTATGCTCCTAAGGGACTCTCCTTGTGAAATAGTCAAGTGGCTTTATTTTCTTGTTTGAAGATACGTAATAGGTTGAAAAATAGAGTATGTGTCTGTGACACTTAGGCACTTAGAAACATGAGCATTGTTTCCAAGAAACCTCTTAACACGCCTGAGCATTAGCGTGATGCCTAGGACTGGTGTAAAGGAGCAGAGAGATGGGTGGTGTGCCAGGTACCCTGCCCATCCCCCCTCTGGGCCCAGGGCTGATGTCATCAGCCACCGGGAGGGCGCTGGGTTTCCCCACATGCGGCTGCGTAAGACCCCGTGTCAGCGTGGGCTTCACACAGCCAAGACCTGGGTTTCAGAGTGGCATCAGCGTGCCCTCTGCTGCCCTGGTGTGTCCTGTAACACCCAACGTTCCCACATTCTGTAAGAACTCACACATTTAGGACCATTCGTTCTGACACTGCCAGCTTAAAAAAAGAGGAGGGATGGAAGGAATAAAACAATAGCATCTGCAGCTTTGGAATTTATGATTATTGTTTCATCAGATGTGAGATTCTGAATACAATGTTCCCAGCATTGCAATGTTTATCTACCAAAGAATATATGATTGTGGTATATTATTGCATTAGACCTGTTACTTTTTTATGAGACTACCTCAGCTTTATAACTCTCAGTATTTTAGTTGATAATAAGGACAACTGGAAGCAGTGAAAGCCCTTTTATTCAGCTGATCATGAAGCCTTGTTAGTTTGGATTGCATGGGTACTTACAGGCCACAGTCACTTCCTTCAGCAGATACTTATTGAGGGCACAGGTGGAAAGTTCTGGGCCTGCCTGGGAAGAAGGGAGGTAAAAGCAGGTGGGAAGGACAGTCCAGGAGTTGAACCTGCAATACAAAACCAGTAGCATTTCAGAGTATTTGATATTTAGGTCACATAACATATGTTTCATGTACATTAAAATAAAAGGCCACTGGGCATGTGGGACATTATGTCAGACCTTTGTTTTAGTTGTTTATTGCTAGAACGGAATCTTCTCACTGTATCCTCCAGAACAGGGCTTGGTCTATAGGGTGCTCAATGCATATTTGTTGAGTAATTGAATGAAATAATTTGCTAACATTTAAGCCTTCCATATCTTAGAGACAGTAAAGCTGCTCTAAACAAAATTTTCCTGACTTGAGGCTTTCCACGAAGAGTGGTGTTTGTAAAATTGACTTGGGAAAGTGCATCAACTCCTTTGCGCCACTAGGGGGCGACATAGTGCAGTTAAGGAATCCAGTGTCAGTGACATCTTTAAAAAGAGAGGTGAGTACTTGAGCTAATACTTGTGAATGTGGGTCACTGTGACTATTAAATCAGTACTGCAGGAAGAGATTTAAAGCTATATCAGCGTATTTTAAGCTGAACACAGGGTAAGCATGTGCCCAGGTTAAAAACATATCCATAAAAAGAGTCTGATTATGTGCTTAAAAATAAAGTATTTTATGAAAAGGTAGCAAGTGAAGCTTTAGTGCTTAATCATTTTCAAATCACTTTCTGCCACCCAATCAAACTGCATATATGGTCTAATAGCAAAACAGCTGTAATGCACATGTTAAATAGAACGTTCTTTCCTCTTCTGAACAGGAAAAGATCTGATAAAAATCCATCATCTGCTGATTTCAGGGGGGAAATGCAGTGGTTCTAGTTCTGCTAAATGGCTGTTGACTGAATATATACCTTCAAAACTGAGTGTCAGTTGCTCGCCTAACATAGTCAAGTCTGTGAATAGATCTCTTGTGCGGAAACCCGTTGGACAACCCTGCTTAAGACAGAAACGCCCATGGGAGGCGAGGTCAGGGAGTATCTCCACTGTTAAGGACGGGGTCACAGGGACTGGGAGGGAGGAATTTTCTCTTATTATGACCTTACATTTAATGAGCATAATCTTGGGATTGGCTCAGTAGTCATGGCTGATTATTTGCGAAATTTATTCTTTTTTTTTTTTTTTCTCCCCCCCCGTCTTCAGTTTGTCGTTCCGACCGTCCTGAGGTTTGGCCTCCTAATCTTTTGCAGGGTGGATCCAGGCCACCCCAGCCTCCTGCTGCAGCGTCCTTCCTCCCCACAAGGGGTCTCGGTGGACAGAGCTTGTGGCCGGTAGCTAAGGCCTCTCGCCTTTTTTCTTTTCATGGCCTCGTCCCTGGTGGAGGGCTGATTCGGAATCAAACAGCCACGGAGCTGGAAGGAGGAGGGGGGTGGGAGGAGCAGTGCTCCCCGACGGGCTCTCTCACTGGGCCTTAAATGATGGGAATTAAGCTTCACGGGAGTAAAGTGATCGCAAAAGCCAAGCGGTTCAGGGGTTGCCAGCTCGGGCTGCCTTCCCTTTCCAGGGGTGACGGGGGTCCAAGAGCAGCTCTCCGCCCCGCCAGGCTCTGGCCCCGCCTGGTCCTCCCCTACTTTGCCTAATTGCAAGGCCATAAAGGAGAGAGCGAGCCAGTCCCTTCAGAGTCCAGGTTGTGAGGAGGGCAGAGGCAGGTTAGGGCCAGATTGGGGGGTGGAACGGTCCTTTTGTAAACTCTGCTTTCCAAGGCTGTTCCCGAGCTTTCGGTCTTCAGTATCACCCTTCTCACCCTCTTGCTCTTTGCCAGGAATATCTAGACAGGAATTTCCTAATATCTCTATTAGAGAATCCCCCCCGGGGACTGAATAGGGAAACGCCGGATTCATGGAAACCAGAACTTGATCTGATATTTACATGCCCAGCACTTTAGCATGGACGAGGCCTTAGCTCCTCCGTTTCTCGTGACTCTGGTTTCAGCCTCTCCAAACTCCATGCCTGTGAGAAGCAAAAGGATGGCTGCTCTGTGTTCACTGGGGCTCTGAGCCATTCAAAAGGAGCCCAGGTTCACAGGGAAAAAGTTCCCGTTGGACGTGAGCACAAGGGGGAGGGCGGAAGGATGTGGATGTCCGGTTAGTGGTGGTCTTTGCCGTAATCCATCAGCATCCTGGCTGTATATGTGGCTTCACATGTGAACGAGTGCTTGGGGGGGGGGGGCCCGTCCTCCAGGTTTGCTGTTTCCTGCTCCCTGACCCCTCTATCTCGCATCGGCAGTCCACTGGTGAAACTCGGAACTCTGGTAGCGTTGGAAACTCTGTGGGGACGTATCAGATTTGGGTGACCCAGCAGGTGGACCCCCTTCTGAAGGACAGACCGATAGCTAAAAGCAAAAGGAAATTGGAGCCGCGGGTTAACGTGCTGTCATTAATCACACAGACACGGTCTCGTCCTTGTATGCGTAAGAGTCCAAGGCGCCCAGACCGGAGCAGAAAGGGAAGTGAGGAGTGCTCGTATTCAGGCGTGGTTTGGCTGACAGCGCAACCTCTTGATTTGAAAATACAGAAGTTTATTTTCCGGAATGCTAAGCGTTGTTCCTACACCTGACCCACTGACCCCCTTTTAAGGACCCAGGACACGCAACCTATTTGGAGACAGTCAGCAGCTGTTGTTGAAGTCGGGGCTTCTGTGGGAGTCAGGATGCACGCCACATAGGTTGCTCCAAAGCCAGACGGTGCGCGCTCTCTGATGGAGCCCGGAGGGGCCCAGGGAAGGCAGAGGCAAAGAGGTTTCCCTTGCACAGCCTCCCTGGCTCCAGGCCCCAGCTGAAGTTCCTTTAGCCCAGAAAGCCCTCAGATCTGGAGTCTGGCAGACTCTGCAGCCGGCTCTATTATTATGTAAATGGACCAACTGGGCAGGCTTTTAAGAGCTTTGGCAAAGGGTAACCCTTTGTCTGCCCAAAGGTAGGCTCTGGCTTTGCTTGTGAGCCTCAAGTTTGTACGGTGAGCAGTAGGTGACCTAAAAGCCAGCCAGCCCGTCAACTTGCACATGGCCTTATTAGGCAGACTGGCAGACCAAGAAGGCTGGCGCCTGGGGACAGGCCAGCACAGCGGGCGGCAGTGGGCTTGCGTCCTGTAAGGAGCCCAAACCCTGGAGACGTGGCCTAGTACTGCTCAATTAATTCTGGTGCAGTGATGCCAGAATAGGCATGCTCCTTGGCAGACACACTTTATGGTGCGGCTGGAAAAGAGGAGGTGACTTCCCAAAGGACAGAGGGGCATAGCTCGTTTTCCTAGCGCTCTACTTACTGTGTAGCTTGTACTGTCAAGTCCTGTGTCAGGACTTATTTGATGAAATATGGACTTAACCAGGAAATGTTTAACGGTTTCCTTTTAGGCCAGGATGTTCTGGCAAGTCAGAATCTTGGTGGCGTTTTATAGTAAGTCTTTCTAGGGGTGAGGTCATGTGCGGGGAGCTGTCACCGGGCAGCAAGGTGGCACCGAGCAAAGGAGAGTCCTGGGAGCAGGGGACCTGAGTTCGAGGGCTGCCACAAATGGGCGTAGGACCTTGGACCGGGCGCGTCCATTGCTCCCTGTAAAATGCGGGTGTGACTGACAAGCTCTGAAATGACCTCTCCATGTAAATTTCTCTCCAAATGGCGTTTCTTACACCTTCTTTGTCCTGTTCAGTAATAAGGTCTTGTGAGCCTCAGTGGATGGTAGCCACAGATCAGCGTCCAACGGAAATATCTAACTTGATTGAATTTCTTAGGCTGAGTCCCTCTTTTTCTCTTTTGCATTTTTTTTTTTTGTTTGCTTTTCCCAAAACTGGATGCGGTAGCTAGAAACTAGGGAAGACGGCACTTTTCTATACTGAAACTTTCGTTCAGGTGTCACACGTTCTTGAGTTAAAGCAGCTGGTGAACCAGAGCTGTGGGGGACGGGGGGAGGGACAGGATTGGCCAGAGGAGAGTTCAAGTTCATGTCTCTGGTCTCAGCCGGTTCCTTCTCTCCCGTCTGCACCTGGTGCAGACACTGGACCACCCACCAAGAAGGAAGGCACCTACAGCAGGTGTTGCAGCTGCCCCATCCCCTGCTCAGGTGACTCCCTCCGGAGACCTTGTGGTAGCGAAGCTCACCGGCTGCGTCTGTGAACGAGGGACTCTCCTCCCCCGGGGTCAGTCGGATTCGGCTCCTGTGTGTGGACTTTCACCACAGGGGGAGAGGGCGTGTTTGACCTTGTTATCGTCCTTTCTACGACTTACCTCTGCTTCTTGTCGTTCAGGAAAAGGGTGAATGACTTTCCCCCTCCTGTTAAAGAAATCCTTTTTTTCTTTTCTTTTCCTGTTTAAAGTGTCCATTTCCATCTCTGTGGACTGCTTAGCTGATTGGTCCCCCAAGGCATGGGCTGTGGCTTTGAGATACTTTTCTTAATACATAAACCTCTGACCTCTTCAAAAAGGGACCTGTTAGCTTGGTGCTGAGCTCTGCCGGGACGTTATAAGACCCTGGGACTCGATGCAAAGCTCACTGGCCAGGGCGAAAATGATTGCACTTCAATTTTTTTTTTTAACATCTTTTTTGGAGTATAATTGCTTTACAATGGTGTGTTGGTTTCTGCTGTATAACAAAGTGAATCAGCTATATGCATACATATATCCCCGTATCCCCTCCCTCTTGAGTCTCCCTCCCACCCTCCCTATCCCACCCCTCTCGGTGGTCACAGAGCACCAAGCTGATCTCCCTGTGCTATGCGGCTGCTTCCCACTAGCTATCTATTTTACATTTGGTAGTGTATATATGTCCATGCCACTCTCTCACTTCGTCCCAGCTTACCCTTCCCCCTCCCCGTGTCCTCAAGTCCATTCTCTACATCTGCGTCTTTATTCCCGTCTTACCCCTAGGTTCATCAGAACAATTTTTTTTTAGATTCCATATATATGTGTTAGCATACGGTATTTGTTTTTCTCTTTCTGACTTACTTCACTCTGTAGGACAGACTCTAGGTCCGTCCAGCTCAGTACAAATAACTCAATTTTGTTTCTTTTTACGGCTAATACTCCATTGTATATATTGCACTTCAAATTTTAAAGAGAAAAAGGTGAACTGTGTCCAGGACGAGAAGGAGCAGAGGAGTCTCTCAGGTGGGGATGTTTCCTGTATGCCCCACAGACGTGTCGGGAGAAGGGAAGAGGCTTCCCGTAAGAACGTGCAATGTGAGGCTGTGTATTAGAAGCCGCAAAAGTCTACTGCGTCGTAAGTTCCAAGACTATTGCTTGAAGCTTTGACATCCTAGTTACGTTGAATGTGGAAGTTAGAATTCTAGCGGGTGGGCAACTGAGTTTTCCCATTTGATTTTAAAATATATCGATATAGCTTTAATGATAAATGGGTGTTTGATTTTGAGGCATAGTCACTGTTTTTGGAAAGTGAAAGTGTTGCCTTTTTCAAAGAAGAGGAAAATGACTTAATCACTGACTCAAATCGATTATACTGCTTTAACCAACTGTGTTTGATTATTCCTTAATCACCTCGGTAAGTGATTAGCTACGGTGGAGCCACAATAAATATTTCACTCCGAATCAGTATAAATGTAGAAAGTCATATGATAATTTATACTTGTCTAGGACTCTGCAGTTACATGCTTGTTGACATGCACCGTCACAGCTGAAATGCTTCAGCTCGTGTCACTGGGCGGTTGGAAGGCCGAGAGGAGGACGGCGGAGTCGGCGGTTCTCTGTTACGGGGACTGAGTCCCTGCAGGACCCCTGCACTGTTTTCCCTCCGTTCTACTTGTGCTCTCGGTCGGTCTAAAGCTCGTGGAACGTCCTCTCATTAGACCCAGGAAGAGTAGCGTACCTGGGAAGACAAATACACGTCCTTGATGGGAGTAATGGAAGAAGCAGGGAAGCTTGCAAAGAGTCAGAGATGCCAGGCGGGAAAGGACTGTGGTGCCAGGTACAAGCATCCACCCTTGATGTGTTAGGTGATTTCCTCATCCAGACCGTGAACTGCTTCACGGTACCGACGCCCTCGTGCCTGACCTCTAGTAGTTGCTCAGCGAATCCTGTGTGAGAAGAGATGGGTCCAGAGGTCTAAAGACGTCTGTCTCACCGGCTTCAAGTGGCCGGGACGTGAAGGCCGGCTGGTCACGTCCAGCGGAGACCAAGCCCCAGGAGCGCCGTGGGCAACCAGGTTGGGGAGGGGTCACAGTCCTGAGGTGCTTAATCCCCAGAATGTGGTTTGTAGAAGCTTCTGCATTTCACTGTCTGCAGCCCCAGTTCAGAGGCTGAAATGCTAAGAGGCACACAGGCCGCATGTTAGGAGATGTCGGCCCCTCTCTGTTCCTGAGAGAGGGTTTGTTCTCTCACCACCTGCAGACCATGCAGTGTGACATTTCAGCTTGGTGTCCGGGTGTGAAGGGGACCCGACATTTCTTTTTCTGCTTGGGCTTCAGTGGCAGCTCGCATGTTTCTTCACAGCACATGTGTTCCCCGACCCCAATCCAGGAGGCTCTCCGTTGCCACCCCTACCTCTGCATGGCCTGGTCGGGCCCGCTCTCAGCTCCTGGATGGGGCCCCATTGAAGCTCACACCTCCTTTAACCATTGTTCTCATCCCATTTCTCATGCTTTTGTCCCCTCCTCCTCCTGCCACGTCCAGCCCTCTCCTCGCCACTCATAAGGCTCACCAGTCACCGTAGAGAAGCCTTCCTTCATCAAACTCATCCTCTGATTCTATTTCCTCACATCACAAGTCGCGTGGACCAGTGGTTTTCGAACTTTCGACCATCTCAGAATCATCTGTGGCAGGGGGACGTTCATTTTATTTTCTTAAAATATAATTAAATTACAGGGCTTCCCTGGTGGCGCAGTGGTTGAGAATCCGCCTGCCAATGCAGGGAACACGGGTTCGAGCCCTGGTCCGGGAAGATCCCACATGCCGCAGAGCGGCTGGGCCCGTGAGCCACAACTACTGAGCCTGCGCGTCTGGAGCCTGTGCTCCGCAACAAGAGAGGCCGCAATAGTGAGAGGCCCGCGCACCGCGATGAAGAGTGGCCCCCACTTGCCGCAACTGGAGAAAACCCTCGCACAGAAACGAAGACCCAACACAGCCAAAAAATAAATAAATAAATAAATAAATAAATTTAAAATATAATTACAGCTCTGTTATATACTTTTTTCTTTTTTAAAGTTTTTTGGCTACAGCACGCAGCATGTGGGATCCTAGTTCCCTGACCAGGGATCGAACCCGCTCCCCCTGCATTGGAAGCACAGAGACTTTTTTTTTTTAAGATTATTTATTTATTTATTTATTTTTGGCTGCATTGGGTCTTCGTTGCTGCGCACAGGCTTTCTCTAGTTGCGGCGAGCGGGGGGCTCCTCTTCGTTGCAGTGTGTGGGCTTCTCATTGCAGTGGCTTCTCTTGTTGCAGAGCACGGGCTCTAGGCACGCGGGCTTCAGTAGTTGTGGTACGCGGGCTCAGTAGTTGTGGCTTGCGGGCTCTAGAGCGCAGGCTCAGTAGTTGTGGCACACGGGCTTAGTTGCTCCACAGCATGTGGGATCTTCCCGGACCAGGGCTCGAACCCGTGTCCCCTGCATTGGCAGGCGGATTCTTAACCACTGCGCCACCAGGGAAGTCCCGGAAGCACAGAGTCTTAACCACTGGACCTCCAGGGAAGGGAGGAGGGCCTTCATTTTTAACAAGCACCCCACATGACTCTGAGGGGCACCCACGTTTGGCATCATTTGCCTTTTATCAGGTGTGAAACTGACTCAGAAGTGTAAATATATCTTTAGTCATTTCTGCGAGCAGAGTAGAATACGTCTTCGACATCTTTGTCATGACCTTCCATTGCCACTCAATTTGTGAGCACAGGATCTGCTTTCTCGGTGACTGTTGCCCAAGGGAAAAACCACCGTGAACGGTCAGGTGTCACTGACATCCCTCTTCCCCCCGGCCCCAATCAACCAGCAAATGCTTTGGAACCTGTTTTGAGACTCTAGGTAAGGTCTTTGGTGTACCAGGTAACATAACCTTTGGGAAACTGCACTGGGAATGGCAGATTGCTGCATTTTTCTTGGGTTTTCACACTGAGTATTGTTGTGGAGGTGGCCATGGCATTGCTTTTATTAAGATGCCCTTCTGAGGACAAGGAAGCCCAGAAATTCTTTTACTCAGAGCTGTTTCCTTCCAATCACTCCGGCATAACTCTGAACAGTTAGGATCTATCAGATATCAACAGCGATTTTACATGTTTACTTGTCTGCCATCTGGATTTTTAGACTCGTAAAAAATTCTCCTATCTGATGATTCAGTATTTCCTAGCTTTCTGTTCATGTGAAAACCATCCACTAGTGAGTATTGAGCGACTGGCGTTCTCCGACTTCCCTGGATCATTGTAATCATGTCTGCGTCCTTCCCCGTGACGGGGTATCCCCCTCAGTGAGATGGGGCTTGGGCCCCTGCTGCTCTAAAGAAAGGGTGTCTGCACCTTATGATGTTCTAGGAGATAGCTTCAGGTTTTATACAGTAAACACCTAAGTGTCTGTTTATTCATCACATCGCCACGTAAGGACCCTTTGTGTGTTGGTGCCCTAACAGGTCAGAAACTTCCTTGGTGTCTACCCGACCCGGGTCAGCATCCGTCTTTGGTCCCCTGCCCTTCAGGGGAACTGCGCCCTGGATGTTCAGCACCTGCCTACATTTTGTGTCTGTCTGTCTGCTTTACCTACAGTGTACGTTTTTTTAAATTGTGGTAAAATATACATAACACAAAATTTACCACTTTAACCATTTTTTAATAATTTTTTTTTTCTTTTTTTAAATTTTATTTTTGGCTGCATTGGGTCTTCGTCGCTGCGTGCAGGCTTTCTCTAGTTGCGGCAAGCGGGGGCCGCTTTTTTTCGTTGCAGTGCGCAGGCTTCTCATTGCGGTGGCTTCTCTTGTTGCAGAGCACGGGCTGTAGGTGCTCGGGCTTCAGTAGTTGTGGCACGTGGGCTCAGTAGCTGTGGCTCACGGGCTCAGTAGTTGTGTTGCGGGCTCTAGAGCGCAGGCTCAGTAGTTGTGGCGCACGGGCTTGGTTGCTCCGCGGCATGTGGGATCTTCCCGGACCAGGGCTCGAACCTGTGTCCCCTGCATTGGCAGGCGGATTCTTAACCACTGCGCCACCGGGGAAGCCCCCCACTTTAACCATTTTGAAGGGCACCGTTCAGGGGCCTTAAGCACATTCACATTGTTATACAGCCATCATCACCATCCACCTCCAGGACTTTCTTTCTTCCCCAACTGAATTTGTTCCATTAAACACGAACTCCCAGCATCCTCTCCCCCTAGTTCCTGGTGACCACACTCTCCTTTCTGTGTCCATAAACTTGACTCTTCTGCTTTTACCTCTTCTCTGTGGCATCATGCAGGGTTTGTCCTTTTGTGTCTGGCTTGTTTCATTGAACGTGAGGTCTTCAAGGTTCATCTATGACATGTGTTCATAGCATGTGTCAGAATGCCATTTTTTAAGGCTGAATAATATTCCACTGTCTGTATATTTCAGTGTATATCTTAAACACGAAACTGACCTTTGTCTATTTTTCTCTTGCTCTGAGAAACAGTTGATTATCCTCTCTAAGCTCGTTGGATTGTTTTCTAGCAAGATTCACTAGCTATAGATTCAAAATCGGCCAGAAGTTCAAATGATTAAATTCTCACAACAGATGTTAACATTACTTGTTTGAACATTTAATGTAAAGCATTAATAAGTCTTTTGAGAGATTGCAATAGGCCTTTTCTTTAAAAAAGAATTCTTGAATATAGCAAGACTGGCATGGTTCTTTCAACACATCTGATAAAGAAATATCTGTGAGTGGTAATATTTCTTATTGTTGAAAGTACTTTTGCTTTTTCACCTCTGCATACATGGCCTGTATTAAATTACCTTACATAATCACACAACACCAAATTTTATTTGCAGACTTGCCCTAAATATTTCCACTAACCAAAATTTACAGAGCATTTCACAATGCACACTAAAATGAGGAATCTGGAATGCATGAATAACCAGTATGTGATAAAAGGGAAATGAAAGGGCCCAAACGGTCTCCTTGCTGATGGGATTACCTCATGGCCGGCAATCCTGCCCCAGATTAAGAGTCTACGCACATAAATAAAATCCACTAAAGAAAATGAGAATACCATTTACAGCTGCTGCTAGCGTACAGAATACTCCTTTCGTAGGCTGTAAAAATATATCCTGCACTTTGGAATGTCAGCCCAGCCATCGACTTTAGTAGCTTATGGTAGCTTTCATTAAAATCGTGTGGTGCATCTTAATTTTAGAAATGCACTGATAACTCACAATAGTGTGTATTCGGACAATTGTTAGTCACCATTTCACACTGGCCTGTATTGCCTTAAATTCCAGGTCACTCTCCTGTGGTCTGGGGCTGCCCCAGTTGCAATTCAGGGAGCACGGTAAGAAACGCAGGGTGCCGTCGCACAGCCCTGTGCCCTGTGCCCGCAGGTCTTTTCAGCGTGTAGATCCCTGCATGGATTAAATAACTTGTCCCAGTGTTCAGGGCGCCTCCACATCATTTTCTCGCTGGGTCATGACCTCACCTTTGTATTTCCCTCTTTGATTTTATTTTGGCTGCCTGCCCAGTGAATGGCTGTTTTGCCTTTAGAGATGCGTTTTAAAGGGTCAATCTAGGCTTGCATATTTCTCCCAGATCACACCGTATCTCAGTTTTCTCATCTGCAGGGGGGCGATACTAGTAGGATCTCCTAGAGAGGACCACATGAGTTAGCGCCCTAGAGCAGGGGTGCCCAACCCCCGGGTCACGGACCGGTAGCGGTCCCTGGCCTGTTAGGAACCAGGCCGCACAGCAGGAGGTGAGCGGCAGGTGAGCGAGCGAAGCTTCATCTGTATCCACAGCCGCTCCCCATCGCCTACATTACCGCCTCCTCTCAGCATTGTGGTGAATTCTATAATTATTTCGTTATATATTACAGTGTAATAATAATAGAAATAAAGTGCACAATAAATGTAATGCGCTCAAATCATCCCGAAACCATTGCCTCCTGACTCCGGCCAAGGAAAAATTGTCTTCCACGAAACCAGTCGCCGGTGCCAGAAAGGTTGGGGACCGCTGCCCCAGAGCACTCAGCGCTGCGCCCACCCCACCGTGCTGTCAGCAAGCTGGCCAGGTCTTCCCCGCCTCTGCCCATCATCCCACCGGGTATGGTAGAAAAATGGCTAGTTGCCAGTTGGAGTATTTGGCTCTTTCCCTTTTCATTGGCTCTGTTTCCGTTTCGTCCACCATGGTGATGACTCCCAAAGAACAGCTGCCCCTTGTCCCGCGGGGATGCGTGAATGTCATCAGCCAGACCCTCCACAGGACCCCCGGCTCCTCAGTCTAGCCTCGGCCACGCTGCACACTCCCTCAGGGTTTAACACCTTCACCCTTTGTCATCCGACACCGTATCTTTTGACCTTGGCAATGGAGGAGGTGACCCTTCTTACCTGGCCTCCTAGTGACATTGTCCACAGCTGTACAACAAGAATCATCTCCCGTGGTTTTCCCACTACGAGACATCCCTGGAGAATCTTTGACCTTTTCTTCCTGTCTCTCCCCCAGCATTCATATTCATGCTCCCCGTAATATCCTCACATTTTAGGAAAGACAAGACGACTTTAGAAGGAGTCTCAAGGAGGGCCCACCCGGGGTCAAGATTGAGAAAGCCTGTGTTGCATGTCATTAAGGGCGTTGACCAATCTCTGGGTCAGCTTTATTTATAGCCAAGAAATGCTTACAGTAGGCTTAGAAGAAATGGGCAGTTTGACCTTGTGCCATCGGCCCATGGGCACACTTCCAATCATGATTTTGCCCTGGATTTTTAGGCCACTTCTAAGCCTTGGGATCTCAGAAGGACCTATTACCTTCATCTTTATTTGTACTTAATTGTTTTGGTAATTATAGAAGTCATTCATGCCTATTGTGGAAACTTTGGAAATGGAGAGGGGAAAACATGGAGAGAGTCATCTCTGAGTTGGGAGATAATTAATGCTTTGGGATGTTTATTGTCTTTCTGATAAGGTCTGTGTGTGTGTGTATCTCACATATCATGAAAAATGTTCAAATCACCAATGGAGTTTCAGATCTGGTTTTCTTGTGTGATTTGTTTACCCATTCTTCTCCATGTCCCCCTGTGTGGGCTGGTTCCAGCTTTATACATGTATAAACACAACTATGGTAACCATCCTTCTCCTCCTTCCTTGGGTGCATTTCCAGAAGTAGAATTCCTAAGTCATTGTTTTATACACTCTTCAAAGTTGCTAATAACATCCGTACCTTGTCCTTCTGCCATGAGGTGAGGGCCTTGGGAAGGGGAGGAGGAATCAGAGACTTACCAGCCGCCTGCTTGGTTCGTGACACTCACCCACACCAGGCACACTGGCTTGTCTTTGCTTTGGGTCTCAGATATGGCCTAGTTACTCATGTCTGGAGTCAGCCCTGGTCTTGATGAACATCTGTGGCACCAAAGCCAGACCAGGAAATCACGTGAGATTTGTAAAAAGCAACCAGCAGCTGGCTTGCCTCCTCTTCTTGGGGTCACACTGATCTTTTTGCCAATGAAGGCAACCTGGGCTCTCGGGCTGGGGGACACCATGACCTCAATCCAGGACGAGTTTACAGCAGTGGCCCCCGTTCTTTTGTGCCCAGGCTAATGTGGGACTCTCCTGGGGAGAGTGAGAGGGTGTGGACTTCCAGCCTGGCATTGCCACACCATGAGCTGTGTGATCCTGAGACAGTGCTTTAACATTGTGCAAAAAGAAAGGCACGTGTGGGAATGTCAACTGGTGCAGCCAGTGTGGAGAGCAGCATGGAGCGTCCTCAAAAAACTAAAAACAGAGCTACCCTACGATCCTGCAATCCCACTCCTGAGCATATATCTGGACAAAACTGTAATTTAAAAAGATACATGCACCGCCGTGTTCGTAGTAGCTCTACTTACAATAGCCAAGACATGGAAACAACCTAAATGTCCGTCGACAGAGGAATGGATAAAGAAGATGCGGGGTATGTATATATACACAGTGGAATACTACTCAGCCATAAAAAAGAATGAAATAATACCATTTGCAGCAACATGGATGGACCAAGAGATTATCAACAAAGCGAAGTAAGTCAGAAAGAAAAAGACAAATACCATATGATATCACTTATACGTGGAACCTAAAATATGACACAAATGAACTTATCTACTAAACAGAAACAGACTCACAGACATGGAGAACAGACTGGTGGTTGCCAAGGGGGGAGGGATGGATTGGGAATTTGGGGTTTAGCAGATGCAAACTAGTATATACTAGTATATACTAGCACAGGGAACTATATTCAATATCCTGGGATAAACCATAATGGAAAAGAATATGAAAAAAAATGTATGTATGTGTATAACTGAATCACTTTGCTGTACAGCAGAAATCAAACACAACATTATAAGCCAACTATACTTCAATAAAACTTTTTAAAAATTTAAAACTAAAATAAAAATAAAAAAGAAGGCCAAGTGATCAGAAAGGCCTCTTCAGCTCCAGTTTTCCCAGACTCCAAGATTTTGGATTTACCGAGGCCTGATTCAGTTGTCTTACTGATTCCACTGTGGGACGTCGGCATCTTGGTGGCCCATCCGCAGTCCTTCTTGGTCATCTAGTGCCCCTCCAGCCACCACCCATGCGTCGTGACACGACGTGCCCAGGCCTGCGATGGCGACCTCCCTCCGCCCCTCCCATTCACACATTGATGCCTCTTGTGCCAAAGCTTTTCTGCATGCTCATCTACCGGAAACTTAAGCATTGGCTTCATTTCTTTTTAATGTCAAGATTAAAACTTCAAAAACATCCAATAAAATATTTTACTTCCATAAAGAATTGCTTCTGAGTTTTGCAGATTATAGTCCTTTGAAAAAGGAAAAGATGAGTGTTTCTAAGTGGACATAGTGGCAGAGAATTGTGTGTGTCTCATGCACCACCAGTGATTCAGTGATGTTGTTGGAAAGGAAATACAGTACTTCCCCTACACAAGAACGTTCAAGTTGCGAACTTTCAAAGATGCAAACATGCCCCCGTATGCCAGCTGTTGTACTGCACTACTATACTTTCCAAGGTACTGTTCTGTGAGATTAAAAATGTTTATTTTTTGTGTTTGTTTGCTTTCTATGTATTATTTGCGTGAGAAGTATTATAAACCTATTACAGCACAGTACTATATAGCTGATTGTGTTAGTTGGGTACCGAGGCTAATTTTGTTGGACTTACAAGCAAATTGGACTTATGAACGCATTCTCAGATCAGAACTCGCTTGTTTGTAGGGGACTTACTGTACAGCACCATCACAGTTTTAAATTAAGATATCTTCTCCCTGAAATTTAAGAAAATCACAATCACAACTTACAGCTTTCTCTTCAGATCAGTAGAACATGTTCACCTACAGAATGATGTAAGGAAACGTTTGCCTACTTTGCAGCTCCCTGTGTGAAAGAGCCAGCCTAAAATAATATAACAATTATTAAATATATAATTATTATATTATTATTCATAATTATTATTATTTCTAATTATTGGAGAGTGAATGAAAAAATTTCATGGCTACTTTCTAGTGATGTAAAATGTAGCTTTCTTTGTAGTTTTTTTTGGTTTCGTATGTATGGGGTACTTAAATAGGAGGTCAAGTTGCATATCCGTAGTTTAATAAAGACTTTTGTGCTTTTTCTTTTCAACCATGAAGCCGTATTTAAATCTGTGTGCTTTGTATCCTCACTGATGGGTGAGGTAAGCCATCCTAGGAAGATCCATCCCATGGCCAATTTAAAGAGAATATCCAAATTCATTTTATTCTGTACTGGAATTGCATTTAAGAAATTTAAGCCAGAATTATTCCATAATAATAATTCAAAAGAAACATTTAGAGTCACTTAGGATAATTCTAATTGAGAATACTATAGGAAGAGTAGTTTTCAGGAATGTAAATACTGTGCTTTATAAATTAAATTCTTTACCAAGGGTTATTTATAAACACACACATTATTCCATCCTATCTGATTATTCATTTTCAGAATCAGTTGCTTCTACAATCCCCCCTCCTCTTTTTCCTACAGCTCCTTTGCCTTCTTAATCCTCCTTTAGCCATGGCCTGATGATAAAGTTTCCGCTTCGATTATCCAGAGCACTTCTGTTGTTCCTTGCTGAGTTTTTTTCACCTGCTCTATTTGCCATTTCATCCCAACTTTAGGAGAGTTGGAGTAATCAGCGGTAGAGGGAAAATGCCAAATGCCACTGCTGCCCCATGGAGTGGCCAATGTGCCTTCCGTCGCCGCGCCTTAATGAATTTGCTGTATAAGTCTTCCTTTCCAAGTGAAGTTTGTCGTTTAGAAATCAGTTTAAATCAGTCTGGTTTGAAAGCAGGATATAAATTGACAACGCAAATCATTTTAGAATGGTACCTCTAGCCTTTAGGAAAAGAGTATTCCATTATTTCCTATGACCATTCAGCAAACATTCACTGCAGGCCAGCTATGCAGCAGGTAAGTGTCAGTACTAAACATACAAAGATGGACAGACTCAGGGTCGCTGCCTCCTTGGCGGGGCGGGGGTGGTGGTGAATGGGGGCAAATCATGTCTCGATCCCACCCCTCCCCTCAGGACCCTACGGCTCCATCACTCAGCAAGTGTGTACCCAGCACAAGTTGCTTCTCTAGCCCTCTGTTTCCTCCTCATCTTGTAAAGGAGACGATCGTCCTAGGCTCTCTTCGGTGCTCCTTTTGGCTGTCAGATGGTCAGAGTCTCTAATTATCGCGTGTTTGTCTTGGAGTTGCCTTATCACTGCTTAGCCCCACCAGCTACACGTTGCAGTTAAAAATCAACAGCAGACTCCAGCATTTCCGGTTCTGCATGTAAGGAGCTCGGAAGTCACCACTTCATCCCAACAACAAGTACAAAGCTGAACAGACTGAAAAATCTACAATTCTTCTTGGGTCCCTAAGAATTGGGAGGAGCAAACCACTGCCCCTAAGATTAGAGACACAGGCCAATACAGGGAGTCGTGTCTTACTTAAAGGAGCAGAGACTCCCAAGCAAAACAGTGGAGCAAACATAGTTTCTTCAACCAGTGGTTCTGGGACAACTGGACATTCACATGTTAAAAAAAAAAAAAAAAAAGAATCTAGACACAGACCTTACACCCGGCATGGAAAATAACTTAAAATGGATCATAAACGTAAATGTAAAACACAAAACTATAAAACTGCCAGAAGATTACCTAGGAGAAAACCTCGATGACCTTGGGTATGGTGATGCCTTGTTAGATGCAACACCAAAGACACGATCCATGAAAAAATAATTGATATGCTGAGCATCATTAAAATTAAAAACTTCGGTTCTGGGAAAGACAATATCAAGAGAATTAGAAAAACCACAGACTGGGAGAAAATATTTGCAAAAGATGCATCTGATAGAGAACTGTTATCCAAAATATACAAAAAGCTCTTAAAACTCAACAATAAGAAAACAAACAACTGAATAAAATTTGGGCCAAAGACCTGAAAAGACACCTCACCAAGGAATAGATACAGATGGCAAATAAGCCCTTGAAAAGATGCCCCACATCCTATGTCATCAGGGAAATGGAAATTAAAACAGCAGTAAGATGCCACTACACACCTATCAGAATGGCCAAAACCACAGCACTGACACCACCCAATGCTGGTGAGGATGGAGAACAACAAGAACTCTCGTCATTGCTGGTAGGAATGCAGGATGGTGCAGCCACTTTGGCAGTTTCTTACAAAACTAAACATACTCTTACCATATAATCCAGCAATCATACTCTTTCTTTGGTATTTACCCAAAGGAGTTGAAAATGTATAGCCTACGCAGAAACCTACAATGGGTGTTTAGAGCAGCTTTATTCATAATTGCCAAAACTTGGAAGCAACCAAGATGTCTTTCAGTAGGCGAATGGAGAAATAAACTGTGCTACATCCAGTTATAATCCAGAATACTATTCAGCACTAAAAAGAAATGAGCTGTCAAGCCATGAAAAGACATGGGGCACCCTTAAATGCATACTACGTACTAAGTGAAAGAAGCCTATCTGAAAAGGCTACATACTGTATGATTCCAACTATATGACATTCTGGAAAAGGCAAAACTATGGAGACATAAAAACATCAGTGGTCTCCAAGGGAGGGAGGTGAATAGGCAGAGCACAGAGGATTTTGAGGGCAGAGAAAATGATGGGTACGTGTCATTGTATGTTTGTCCAAGCCCATAGAATGTACAACACCAAGAGCGAACCCTGCGGTTAAACTATGATGATTATGATGTATCAGTGTTACCAAGGTTCATCCTTGGTAACACATGTGGCATCTGGTGGGGGATGTCGATGATGGGGAGGGCTGTGTGGGTGTGGGGTGGGGAGTATGTGAGAACTTCACTTTTGTAGTAAACCCAAACCTGCTCTAAAAAATGTCTTTAAAGCAGGTTTGGGTTTACTACAAAACTGAAGTTCTCACGTCCTGCTGGCGCAGTGGTTAAGAATCCGCCTGCCAATGCAGGAGACACGGGTTCGATCCCTGGTCCGGGAAGATCCCACATGCCGGGGAGCAGTTAAGCCCGTGTGCCACAACTACTGAGCCTATGAGCCACAACTACTGAGCCCGCGTGCCACAACTACTGAAGCCCGTGCAGCTAGAGCCCGTGCTCCCAACAAGAGAAGCCACCGCAATGAGAAGCCCGCGCACCACCACGAAGAGTCACCCCTGCTCACCCCAACTAGAGAAAGCCCGCGTGAGGCAGCGAAGACCCAACGCAGCCAAAAATAAACAAATAAATAAATAAATTTATTTTTAAATGTTTTTTTAAAAAATAAAATAAACAGTGTCAGTAGAATAAGTAATACTTAAGAGCCTCTGTCTCAAAATTTTTGAACCTCTAGTAATGTCTGTCTTTTCTTTTCCCACAATTTCACTCATATGTTGTTCATAATCTTAACTCTTAACTATGGGATTTTGGCTCCCTGTTCGATAAAGTATTCCATTGAACTTAGCCAAAGCCAGACTCGGAGCGGCCTGGGAATACTTAGGAGTCTTCCCTTCTTCCCAGTACATTGAGAGTCTTTGTATGGTTTTGTTTTTATTTGTTTGTTTATTTTTAAGGCAGGGAGGTGTTGTCCTGACTCTCCCGATGGTAGTTAGGTTACAGCATTGTCTCCTAAGCAGAAGCTGTGATTCAGCCATGGCTTTGAAGTAGTAACCTCATAAATGTCCCATCCCTGGAATCCAGTCTGTTTCAGCATCCACAGGCCTAAATTCTGCTTGTAATCTGATTACGGGGTTTGAGCTTTTCTAGCCTGCAGTCTCTTGCTTTTCGTTTACTATACACTCAAGGACACCAGTGCCTGATTGCTGTAGCCCTGCGCTGTGAAAAGCTCAACCCAGTTTTGCTCAGACGGGCCGCAGGCCGTGGCTGGTTGAGAATTAGCTGTAGAGCAGGCTCTGTCCCTGAACTTTCTGTGTGCAACCATGTTCAGAAGCCCAGGGATTTCTAGCTACTCGGGAGCTTTCAAGTTCTCTGAGAAACAAGGTAAGGCGAAAGAAATGGAAAATGCACTGAAGTGTCTATTTTATAACATCGTGACTGTCTTGCATCGTCCGTCTTATCTTGGATGCCCCTGTTATACGGTTCTGTTTTCTCAAAGGATACCTTAAATGTCTCATTGACTTTATAAGTTAGCTTGTCTTGTGATTGCTGAGAAACATGACTTTTTTTTTTCTGTTGTAAGTTAAAGATATTGCTAAACCACTAAAGCCTTTATGGAGGAAACACTGCAGATTAAATTGGAATGCCCAAACTTTGGATTAAGTTCTGGATGTGCTGTACTTTAGCTAAAATATTTTTCTAAACCAAATGTTATATCTACTGAATTATTTCCAGTAGGCAGTGGTGTTTGTCTTTTTACGAAATCTTCATGGGAGACTGTTTGGAACAGAATGTTGTCTTTTTAGTGGCTTCCTTTTGAGCCCAGAGGAAAAGATGTGCTTTCAATGTAACTGCTGAAGTGACATCTCAGATTCAGTTCACTGATTGAACCAAAAAGAAATGCCTAGGTTATCTTGAATGACACATTGGGAATTCAGCCATTGTCTGTAAAAGTATTTTCTAGCCCAAATGCACGATTAGGAAGTGATTTGAACAATTGAGGCATCAGATTCAGGAATTTTCTTCTACAATATTTGATAGCTTTTTTTTTTTTTTTACATCTTTATTGGAGTATAATTGCTTTACAATGCTGTGTTAAGTTCTGTTGTACACCAAAGTGAATCGGTCATATGCACACATATATCCCCATATCCCCTCCCTCTTGAACCTCCCTCCCACCCTCCCTATCCCACCCATCTAGGTCGACACAGAGCACCGAGCTGATCTCCCTGTGCTTTGATAGCTTTTTGAACTGAGTTCTCTTTTTCTAAACATGTCACAAAGATATTTGTGTAATTAGCAGAAAAGCCTAGATGTTTAACTGGCAATATACATTTCGTGTTTTTGTATTTCTCTAGTTGGTCGGAATTTCCAAATTCCAGGATTCAGGATGTATTTTAATGACTAATGACATGTCGGCATCTGGTATATCTTGTACCTCCTTTTCCTCAAGCTTCTGCCCCCAAATATTAAACAGTAAAAGGAATTTCCTTGGGGGAAGGAATTTCTGTAAGTGGTCTAATTGTGGTTTTCTGGGTGGACAAACGGTTGCTATATGCCAAAACCTGTAAAACAGATTACTTACCCAAAGCTGGCTATAAATTTGTCTGTGCCTGGTTTTCATTAACCAGCTCACTCGATGCGTGTTTTTGCTGGATGGGATTGTTACCAGCTGTCTTTACATAATATATGTCTTGTCTTCAAAAATAAATAAGTGGCCAATTTGATGTATCGTTATTATTTAGATCTTAATGAAGGCAATAAAAACACAGCTGAAGTGTTCCCGCCCCCCCGTTCATCAACCCCTCATGTGCCTGCCCCCCACCACGCATTCTTTAAAAGCATCTCAAATATATCAGGCAGTGATGACTTTCAACCTTCCTGGTTACCTGGACCAAAATTGTTTAATTTTTTTCGCTCCTTTTTTTTTTTTTTTTTTTCTGAGGATAATATCCATGTTTTTCAGTATTTAATTGCTTTGAGTTACTCTTGTAGCCATAGAGAATTTAAATGAAAGCATTGAACTATGTCAGAATTTTTTTTTTTAACCCATGGAGTATCTTGGCTACTGTTAACCAAAACCAAAACCAAAAAAACTTGCCTAAGTAAAATGTATGTGGTGGAATTTGCTTCATAAAGGTGTCCTTTTTGTATTCATATTTCTGGTTCATGGTTTCCTTTTTCTTAAATGCTCTCAAAGGGAGGCTGAAGAATTTTTTTTCCCATTGGAGTTTTTTTTTTTTGGTTTTAACTGACTGTGTGGGTATTTCAATCTTATATTATTTCTTTCCCCTTAGATTTGAACAAGAAAAACTTAAGCCTTGCTGGATTCCCGCGTCAAAGAATAGTTCCAAGGTAAAGTAGTCTTTGCTCAAGGAATCTTAAGTTTTGAAGATTTGTAAGAGCTTTTGAAATTATTCTCCTACATTCCTAATTCATGAGTTTTAAATGTTTGAAAAAAAATGTTTTTTCCCCAGAGTTTGACTTGTTAAAACATGCGAAGCGAGCTGACTTAGTACACTCAGCTAGCAAAGATTCTTTTTGTATTTAATGCTTTTTATGGGAACTATTTGCAAAACCGACTATTGGTATCTCTATAATTACACACTTGTCAAGGGCTATTATCTTTTCTGTCTCATACCTGCCTCTAAGCATGGGATGTCCTTTTTGCAATCTATCCCTCGAGTAAGGGAGCTCTTCATTTTTTAAGAAAGGATCTATCCTGCTCCTCCTCCCTGTCTCCCTTCCTTCTACCCTTTCTTCTCCCCTTACCTCCCTCCCTCCACCCATCCACCCACCCCTCTGTCCAGGTGAGTTCTTGCTGCCTGGTCTCTTAACCTTTCTGCACTTCAATTCCATTGGCTGCAGGATATTATGGGTGCTAATTTGATTACCTGATGCAGTACATCATAACTGATATGAGATAATACAAAAATTAAAGTGTGTACCAAACAAGGCAGCTGTATCTCAGATGCCTCCTAGTACATCGCTATCCCTAACAGGTTTTGAGATTTTCAAGTAGAGGCACAAAATAATTATCTCTTACACACCCAGGTGTGGCTTTCAACATACACTTTATTATGCTGGAAGGACCCAACCCAGATCTACCCCTCATTCCACTCGGATGCTCTTGTTCCTAATGTATTACGTAAGACATCGTTTCTTTACTTACAAAGTTTGTATTTCAGTAGCATTGGGATACACAGTTGTGTCACTGCTGTCCTCGCCAGGCTGAGCCTGGCTCTGCATTTGAAAATGTTAGCATTGACCTTGTGAACGCACTGGATGGGGTAAAGCTTTGATGAATTGCATGCACATCTTAGTGTCAGGCGAGGAGGCAGAGTTATCAGTAAGGTTGTCTTACTTGACTCGTGAAATCTCACTCTTCTAGTGCTTGACACAATCTCCCGTATTTCTCATCTTCGCCATCTTTTTAATAGAAGCTAAGGCTTATGTCTTAGTTTGTTCAGGCTACCGTTGACTGGGTGGCTGATAAACAATAGAAATTAATTTCTCACATCCAGAGGCTGGAAGTCCAAGATCAGGGTGCACCGTGGTGGGGTGAGGGTCCTCTTCTGGGTTGCCCACTGCTGATTTCTTTTTTTTTTTTTTTTTTTTTAATTATTTATTTATTTATTTATTTTTGGCTGTGTTGGGTCTTCGTTTCTGTGCAAGGGCTTTCTCCAGTTGCGGCAAGCGGGAGCCACTCTTCATCGCGGTGCGCGGGCCTCTCACTGTCGCGGCCTCTCTTGTTGCGGAGCACAGGCTCCAGACACGCAGGCTCAGTAGTTGTGGCTCACGGGCCTAGTTGCTCCGCGGCATGTGGGATCTTCCCAGACCAGGGCTTGAACCCGTGTCCCCTGCACTGGCAGGCAGACTCTCAACCACTGCGCCACCAGGGAAGCCCCTGATTTCTTATATCTGCTCTTAGTGGAATGGGCCAGGGAGCCCTCTGGGTTTCTTTTTATAAGGGCGCTAATCTCATTCATGAGGGCTCCACCGTCATGACCTAATCACCTTCCAAAGGCCCCACCCCCTAATATTATCACCTTTGGGTGTCAGGATTTCAACCTATGGATTTGGGGGAACACAGACATTCAGACCACAGCAGCTTCATTCCCGATACGTCCCTAGCAGGTCGGTTTAGCTGTAATAGACCTGGTAAGTGACTAAGAGAATGGAAGAACAGGAAGGGGGTTGGGAAGGAAAAGTGTGAACTGTGAGTGCAGCTCAGTGACTTCAGTGGAGAGGGACTCAGAGGACACAGCCGTTCTAGAACGGTGTTATTTCACGTGCACCTATTAAAACAGTGGCCCCCTTGCTATGCTCCTAAGTGTAAAATGGGCTGGAAATACAAGAACCTGCCTCCTTCAAAGAAATCTAGTCACCCAGACACCAGAGGTGAAAATATGAGGTAATGGATTTCATCTCCCCTATCTTGTAACTTAAGCTTCAATAGAAGAGTGAGCAGATGTCAGGGAGCCCTTCACTGTGTGGATACTGAACAGTTATTGTAATACTGTGTCCCACATTGTGTAAAAGATAGAAGGTAATAACAGCAGAATATCCTGCTCTCACTTTAATAAAATTTCCCCTTGTTGCTACTGCTGGGCATTTAAGTAGGTTAATGGGACACATTAAAAAAAAATTATCATGGAAGCAAAGGGCAAGCTCTTTTTAGATTACTGAAGCAGAAGGAAAGAGCTAGAAGCATGAAAAGATTAGTCATGAAGAGTGAGCTGCATTTCAGAGGAGATGAAGGTAGATAAGACATAGTAAAGGTGTTTCTTCATATTAGAAGCTTTTTAAATTATAATTCCAAAAAATGAAGACTGTAGCATGTCTTCATTATATATGGAGAGATAGTTTCATGCTGAAATAGAGGATCCCACCTGGAGCTGTGGCAACCCACCAAGACCCACAGAGGTTGTCCAGGCAGAGACCCCTGGTCCCCGAGTGGGTGACGATGAGGAAGAATGCAACCCAGCATCCGAAGCTTAGGTTTGGAGTCACCAGTTGTGTGAGCTGAGGATGGGCCCCACCGGTAATGCTGCTCTGGGTGCCTCTGATTCAGAAAAGCAAGAGGACGTGCTGTTAGGGCTTTGGGGTAGGGGCGGCCTTTGTAAGTGTCTCACCAGCCGTGATGATCAGAAGGGGTTACTCATTCACGAAGAGTCCAGACTTCTTTACCAGCGTGTCTTGCCGGCATTTTCACTGCTGCCTAGTACCCTCGGGTATCGAAAGTCCAGGGCAGAGACGTGACCTTTTTCAAAACCTGGTTTCACGTTGATTTGGGGGATCTTTTTTTTTTTTTTTTTTTTTTAATAAAGATTTTATTATGTAGGTCTGGAGACTTCACCTATTTTTTTTTTTTTAAGGACACCTTTAATTAATTTATTTATTTTTGGCTGTGTTGGGTCTTCGTTTCTGTGCGAGGGCTTTCTCCAGTTGCGGCAAGCGGGGGCCACTCTTCATCGTGGTGCGCGGGCCTCACTATCGCGGCCTCTCTTGTTGCGGAGCACAGGCTCCAGACGCGCAGGCTCAGCAATCGTGGCTCACGGGCCTAGTTGCTCCGCGGCATGTGGGATCTTCCCAGACCAGGGCTCGAACCCGTGTCCCCTGCATTGGCAGGCAGATTCTCAACCACTGCACCACCAGGGAAGCCCCAATTTGGGGGATCT
Organism: Balaenoptera borealis; assembly: GCF_965194805.1. Lineage (NCBI taxonomy): Eukaryota > Metazoa > Chordata > Mammalia > Artiodactyla > Balaenopteridae > Balaenoptera > Balaenoptera borealis. The sequence goes on along the minus strand of NC_138866.1, from coordinate 182,599,878 downwards.
CGCGTCAGTCACAGCTCTGTGACAATCTTAAGTCAGGGCCATTGGTTCCGACCCATCCTCCTTATTCTTTCCACCTGCTCATCTGCTTCCTCAGAAGTTAGCAGCCATTGGGTGAAAATAGGAGAGAGAGGCAGTAGAAGCAAGAACAAACGTGAAGATGACCATGTGGATTCCAATAAGAAAAGTTCAGCTCGAAGATGGAGACTTGAAAAATGGAATACTTCATAAGCGGGCAAACATACACATATTTTCATACATGCATGCCAGGTGGGCAAAGGTAATAAGGAGAGATGTTTTCCCAATTATATGTTATTCTAAGGAAGAAAGAAGGAGAGGAAGAAAGGAAGGAAGGGAGGGAGAAAGCAAGCTTATAACTGATGTTATTAAATACACGCCCTTCTAATTAGTCTCAGTATTTCTAATGCTCTTGGCCCCATCACATCAACAGTGTATAAAATGTATACATAAAACACTTCAGAGTGAGTCATACTAGACATTTGAAGTATTTTACTGGAGCCATTCCTTCATTCATTCCCTATACGTTTATTGATTTTTTAAAAATATTCTTAAAAATCAGTAATTTAAAATGAGACACTTGTAATATGTTCTGTAAATAGGAAAACAGGATAACATGAGACAGAATAACAGAGGTGCATAATATAGATTCGGCTCTGGTGGGACAGACACTGGGTCAGAGGGTTCTTTCTTAAGGAAACAACCTTAAACTGAGGCCCAGACCAGGAGCAGGACTCAGCCAGGATGGAAGGAAGCAGGAGAGGTGAGAATCAGGAGGAAACAGCATTTACAGTGAACCACATGAAGAGGCCGGAGAGATTTTCCCAATGTGCTCTGGTTTTCCATTGGTTTCTGACCACCTGTAAGAGGCTGTCCTTCCCATCGGCACAAACACATTTGTAGTTTGTTTCAAGAAAGTAAATGCGTGTGAAGCCAGGGGTGTAGGGTGATGGCTTGTGAACCCCACTCTGTGAAAGTTCAGCAAAATGTTTAACTAGGGGGTAGTTTCTTAGTCTTTATTAGTGGCTTCATTGAGCTTTTTGATGAGCAGATGAAAGGGGAAAGATAGAAACACAGATGTTTATTTTTGAAAGTATGAGACAATATATTTGTACCCCAAGGTCAATGGCCAGAGGAGCTGAATATTTCAGGGGCTGCATCATTTCATTGTAATACAGGATTTTTTTCCTGAGATTTTCATTTCGCAAAGACAGTACAGAACTTTATCTGGATATTTCGAGCAGTTAAATAGTCAGTTAAAATAGCGTGCCATTCCTTAAGTAGGGTACCTTTCTGCAGTTGTTTAAATTTTTAGGTTTAGACTACATCACACCCCTGAAAAAACACTGAGAAGAGCTGTCTCTGCATTACGATTCACTCTTGAGAAGTCAGGGCTAATTCCAAGTTTCTGACCTGCTTAGGATCTTCAAGGCAACTGGAGTGTGGTTTACAAAGACTACTCATTCTCAAGACTCTTTAGTGAATGATGTGAACGTGGCACTCGTCATCCATTCCCATTGCACAGTTATAAGCAGTAACTAAGATTTGAGATGAGCTTGGCTCTAGGAAGATGGGATGGCCATACTTTGGAATGTGCAGGCGATCCTTGACATTTAATTTAGTTTATGTATGGGATATAGGTAATCCACGCGCCCCCTAACGTGGCACGCACAACACTTCCTCAGTCTCCCCTCGGGCCTCTGTGGGCACGCACCCCTGCCAGGCACAAGCACAGACAGAGGACCATCAACAGGGAAGGTCAGCTTCGCACTGGGTGTGTTTGCAGGCCTATTGCCGCCTCTCCAGAGGTGATCGTGTCGCTGAGGAAGATGAGTTTCCTGTTTCCCTAGGTTCGTTTTCTTCCTGCGAGACAGCAGCTCTGTCTTACCCAACTCCTGGCACGTCCCCACGGAGACCTTGAACTTGTGGGTACCGAGTCTTGGGGCGACGGCACACAGTATAGGTGCAGGAACAAGATGTGCGCCTCCTGTACTGTTCTTGCTGCATGGGCAAAGCCTCGCACGGTTTCATGATCTGGAAGCCGAGGCTGACAGTAGTTCCAGGGGTGCTGGGACCGGCTCGCACCCCTCACCCCCAGCGAGTGTGCCCGTGTGCATAGGTCACTGAGCCATGGGGGAGCTGGAAGAGCGACAGTGCCGGGGGAGTGTTTACACCACCAGCAAATGCTGCCAAACAGGTGCTTTGCGGGGCGGCGGGCAGGGTGGGTGGAGGAGGGAGCCGGTTGTTAAGCCTGCACCGGCACACACTGAGGAGTTCACACCCCAGAGGGTCTTGTGAAGCTAGTTCCTACCCGGATACGCTCGCTTCCTGTAGAAGGCAAGTGCAAAGCAAGTGCGAAGCAAGTGCGAAGCAAGTGCTCAGTTCCTTTCTTCGTCTCCCCTTTTCGTTTCTTGTTTTTCCCAGACAAGTTTTCATGAACCTTTCAGACCTCTTCACCATGCTTTGATTTCTTGTTTGTTTGAAGGCATTTGTTACTTTGATTTCAACCCAGAGGAAAGCATGTAGATCACCTAGACAAGTTGCTGATTTTCTGAGGAAGGCTGTAGCACAGAGAGGTTGAATGAGTGATCCAAGCTTGCACAGCTCTTGGTGACTCTCGAAGAGGTTGTCGTTCTGAGCCAAGGCATCTGACTCCCAGCGCAGCAATGTTTTTACTCCCCTAGGCCACGCCCCCGCCTATGCTGATGTAATTATTTAGCTGCACCCAAAAATCATATTAACAAAACCATAAATAATTGAAAAAAGCTACCAATTAACTCCCCCAAATAAAACTTTTCACTTGTGATCTACACACACATGTTTAACTATGTATAACAGTAGCATAATTTTTATGTTCTGCACTGTTTTGGTTCATATCAGATACCAGGGTTTAAAATGACTTTAAACATTTTCTTAATGGAATTATTTTTAGCTTTCAGAAAGAGTTCTTGCTTGAAGACAAAGAACCGCTTGCTAACCACAAAAGAGGAATCGATGCTCAGCTTTTAGCTGCCCTCCCTAAAGGTGAGGCTTCTAGATGGTTGACAAGTGTACAGGGCGTGCAAGTGCTGTGTGACCTGACTTTCTTGGAGGAGGCCCCTACACTAACCCCCAGCTCTGCTCTCCTCTGTGCACTTTCCTGTCTGTTCCAGGAATCAGCCTCAAAGTACGTCTCTTGTTGCACGGTTAGACCTCACCTTCCCACAGGTTCCCTCCTTTCACTCTAGGTATCCTCAGGCTTTCACTGGAGGCTGGTGCAGAGGATGAGAGAGGGGTCCTACAATCAGCCTCACCTCATCTCTCTCCTACCTTTCACCTTCTGCACGGGTGGTGGGTTCCGCTCATTTGCCCATTTCTTCTCTGTCCGCCCCCTCCCACTGCTTCCAGCCCCTGACGCTTTCCAGAGCTAGGAAAGGCATTTACACTTGATATCTTTCAGCTCCCAACTGGGCTACACACTGGGCAGGCAGTGCAGACTGCATCAGAAACATCTCTCTTCTTACCCAAGTAGGTACTCACACGTTTGGTGAATTCGTATTCTCATTGGGTAAGACGCATACGCAGTCAAATATTTGCATCAGCTACCAGCCCACTGCGCCTAGTTCTGCCCGCGAAATGATGTGAACATTACCTGAACTTTGTTTCTACCAACTGTAACACTAACGCAGGGGAGTACCAGCTCACAAACTGTCTTCATCCCAAATGAGCTGTGTAACCCTTACTTCAGAGGAAACAGCTTTTCCAGCAATCCCACTCCTGGGCATATACCCAGACAAGAGGAAAACTCTAATTCAAAAAGATACCGGCACCCCTATGTTCATAGCAGCACTATTTACAATAGCCAAGACATGGAAGTGACCTAAATGTCCATTGACAGAGGAATGGATAAAGAAGATGCAGTACATATACACAATGGAATATTACTCAGCCATAAAAAAGAATGAAATAATGCTATTTGCAGTAACATGCATGGACCTAGAGATTATCATACTAAGTGAAGTCAGACAGAGAAAGACAAATATCATATATCACTTATATGTGGAATCTAAACACCGATACAAATGAACTTATTTACAAAACAGACTCACAGACATAGAAAACAAACTTATGGTTACCAAAGGGGAAAACAGGGGCGGGGGGGGATAAATTAGGAGTTTGGGATTAACAGATACACACTACTATATATAAAATAGATAAACAATAAGGACCTATAGCACAGAACTATATTCAGTATCTTGTAGTAACCTATAATAGAAAAGCACCGAACAGTCATATATATATATATATATGACTGAATCACTTTGCTGTACACCTGAAACATTGTAAATCAACTATACAACTATACTTCAATAAAAAATAAATTAAAAAAAAGAAGAAACAGCTTTGGTGGAAGGTCAGAATTTTTTTCTATTCTGAAAAAAACAAAACCCAAAAAAAAAAAAAAAAAGCAGCAACAAAACACATGAGATCAAGCACAGAAGAAATTAGACCAGAAAAAAAAATAGTCTTTTAGAAACGAAATCCAGTTTATACAGGCCCACTGTCAAATTCGCACGCATCCTGAGGAACTGAATGGGTTGTACACCTGGACATAGGGTGATGAAGATGGATACTTGAAGGACCCCAGGGATCTGGCCCGGTGGAAACAACTTAAACAGGGAAATTTTTCAATTTTCAAGTACTTAACAACACTGTCAACTGAAATGGAGGCTTATTCTATGTTGCTCCAGAGGCCAAAATAAGAAGAATGTCTAGAATTACAAGGAGGCGGGTGAGATTTTGTGGGAGGAAGAAAATTCTGATAGTTCATAGTACCTAGAAGTGAAATGTACGGCATTGTGATCTCATTCGTTCTCCATTAACTGTTCAAGTCAGGTCATAAGCCACGTAGTCAAGGGTAGGACAGATGCCGTGAAGGGTTCCCACCTGGAACCCCAAGTATGAAATGGAAAGGCCCTTCTAATTTTTTAAGACTCTTTGTGAAAGACAAACTCAATTTAATCTGAGCCAAATGTAAAAGTCTATGAAGATGATCAAAACAAAGAATAAGAATGAACAACTTGATTTTAGCAATAGCTTAGATTAGACTGATTAGGGAAAGTTATATAAAGCTAAAGTTTTCCCTCTTCCTCTCTCCCCTGCCCCCAGTTCCTTCTCTCGATGAATAATAGACAATATTAAGATCATAAAAATTAAGAACAATATGAGAGCCTAGATTCCTTAAGGTTCAACGACTTGGAACTCTACATATAACAAAATTTTAAAATGCCTAAGCTTATTACCCAGTTTTATTAAACATTTTACCATAATTGGTAATAAAAATCATGATTTTCACCAATCAAAGATCATTAACTTTATGTACTCACCAGATTTATGTTTCTAAATTAGCAAGGTCTTTAAAACATGCTTTTAAAGTATCAGAGTCCCTCTTCCCCTGAATTTCATCTAAATTCCCATAGTTTTATTTTACAGCCTTTACTCTTTATCAATTTGGGCAGGCATGGTTGCAAAGACCCAGGTATTACCAGTGAGCTTTCCACTTCCATGTTCGTTATTCTCTCAGTTCTTAGCAATAGCATGTTAAAAATAGGAATTGATTATGACTTTTAATGGCATGGAGTTTCATGTATGTTTATAAGTTTACAGAAGTCTCTTCCTGTTCATTTAGTGAGGGATTTTTGCTTCCGTGAAATTGAGCACTAAAATGATCATTGATTTTTCTCTAAGGAACTTCCTTTAACTGTGTATCACAAACAGGTAATCAAGGGATTGAGACCCTTTACCTGTGTAAAACTTATCATATTAAAATAGATTTTCCATTTAGGAATTATGAAATGGACCAAATATATGACTCTACTTTTTTTTTTAGCAGTTTCATTGACACATAATTCCTATACCATACAATTCATCCATTTAAAGTGGACAGTTCAGTGGCTTTTGGTAGATTCACATAATCGTGCATTGATCGGCAGAGTCAATTTTAGAACCTTTTTATTTTCCCCAAAAAGCCCCTTCTCTTAGCCATCAGGTTTCCCCCTCATTCCTCTAGGTTTGTGATGACTTATTTTAGAAGTTGCTGGTCTTTATATTAGTGGCTGCCATCCAAGTGTAAAAGTTAAAGGGGATTACTCCTGGGGAAGAAAGATAAGTCTTCAGAATATTCTGGATCTGGCCTGTGGTATCAAATGCAGGCAGGGAGAGAGCTGTTCGTGGCAGTCCCCCTGCCACTTATATTTCTTTGGAAGATTCTACTGTACTCAGGCTTGGGAGACTGAACTCAACAATAACTTTACCAGAAAGCCTGTTCTCAGAACTAACTGAAGAAACCATGTTTCCCAAGAAAAGCACCTAACAGACCCAGTTATCCTGAGTATTCGTATTATATATTATTACAAAGTATATGAGGCAGTTAAATATTTTTATAAAGTATTATAGCCCTGATGTCAAAGTCCCTTAAATTGCCTTACTTGGAAAATGACCAACACAAGGCCTATCAGAAATAACTGAAGAGGGCTTCCGTGGTGGCGCAGTGGTTAGGAATCCGCCTGCCAGTGCAGGGGACACAAGTTCGAGCCCTGGTCCGGGAAGATCCCACATGCCGCGGAGCAACTAAGCCCGTGCGCCACAACTACTGAGCCTGCGCTCTAGAGCCTGTGAGCCACAACTACTGAGCCTGCGCTCTAGAGCCTGCAAGCCACAACTACTAAGTCCACATGCCACAATTACTGAAGCCCGCACGCCTAGAGCCCATGCACCACAACGAAGAGCAGCCCCCGCTCGCCGCAACTAGAGGAAGCCCGTGCGCAGCAACAAAGACCCAACGCAGCCAAAAATAAATAAATTAATTTAAAAAAACAAAAAAACAAAAAAAACAAACAAAAAAAAAACAAATAACTGAAGAAATAGACTCACAGAATCCATATTGCTTAGACAAGGGCAGCAGACTAAAATCACAGGTATAATAAGGGTAAAAGTCTCAATGCACTTGAAAGCAAAGTAGAAAATTTGTTACAACAGAAGTTAGATCAGCTGTGCTAGTTTCTGTCTGGATTTATGATGATGAATATCACTGTTTTCTGAACCGTGTTTTAGTTATATACATATGACACAGCATACCATCAATTGAATTATGGCTTTTGAATCTAATTTTTAAAAAATTCTTATTCCTTGTTTTGAGGAAATAGACACTGAAAAATTTAGAGGTATAAAGGGCATCAGGCTGCAACCTACTCTTAAATGATTCAGAAAGATTAATATGTAAATATGTGCATTTGTATGCATGTGTATGTACACAAAAATATACATATGGAGAGAAAAAGAGGGTAAAAAAATCAATCAAATGTAGTGACAAATGTTAGCATATGAAAGATGTCTTTTAATTTTTCTGAGTCTGAAATTATATAAAAATTTTAAAGGAAGGAAAGCTTTTGGGAGCTTATAAATAATAATAAACTATATTCAGGACTGGCAATCAGAAGATAACAGTGATAGAACAGTCCGTAGTCTCTATACCTGATACGTGGAGTGATGACGTGTTTCCGCAGTCGGGGCAATTTCCATGATTTTTTAGTATTAGCTTCTTTTCCAGTGCTTTATAATAAACCCAACCAAAACTCAGGGAGGTGCCTAATAAGGACTGCACGTGCCCATATGAAGGTTTTCTATTTCCTGGAAAGGAATGAAAAAAGTACACACACACATCAGCCATTCAAGTAAAGCATCCTTCACTTTTATACAACCGACATGTTTTCACATGGAATAAGTGTACCAGAGTAATTATGTTACATGTGTGTTTTACTAATTTTGCTTTTAAATGGTAGACTTGGAGAAAGGGAACCAAACTCCAGATGTCTCTCTGTTCCTTCTTTTCGCTTTCCACACCATTTCTTTTCTCTGTTATCTCATGTCCGTAGGAGTGAGGCAGGTCTTGGTCCTTAAGAATTAATTTGTTAGAAAGAATAGACTGAGAAGTAACTTATTTACTGGAGGGATTTTTTATTTTCCTAGAAGAGTCACTATAGATTTCCACGAAGAATTAACAAGCTCACGGGCCCATTTAAAGTGTAGCTTGATTTATGACCTTATTTTGTTCCTCAGTAAATGATCAGAGAGGGCTCTAAGGTTATAAGCCTTGAAATGGTTTTGAGCTTGGATCTAGGCTTGATTGAAAAGAAGGCAGTGCTGGGCTAGTGGTGTCTGTGGTCACCATAACCCAGGGTGTGGAGGACATCTAGTAAGCAGGCTGCTTATGTGTTATCTTTGTCCCCTCTGTCCTGGGATCAGTGGAGGATGGTAGCATCCCAAAGGCGGCTTTGGAATCACCTGGGAGCATTTTTGTGGCGTTGCGCCTGGGGTTGATTTGGCTTTTAGTCGGGGAGCCAGGGATCCTCAACATCCTACAGAAGAGGGCTCACAACCAAGAAATTTCCCACTTGAGAGGCCATTAGCGCCCCATGGTGATCTGTGATCCGCTCCAGAGCCAGCACCCCGAGACCTGTGTGTCAGCTCGATATTATCCTCAGACGCCGTCGACCCAGCAGTGAATGACCATCGGACGGCAGTGTTCGCTGGTGGGTCGCCCAGCCTGTCTTGCCCAGAAAGGGACAGTAGGATAATTTGGCTCCCCTGCCCTGTCCCTCTCCTTCCTCTCACTGCACCAGACTTCTTGGGGTTCAGTTTCTATATTCTGACCGTCAGTCTGTCCCCTTCTCATACTGTCTTAGTCCTCACAGAATATTGAAGCGGGGCGGTAAAGGCGGTAGGAAAAGGATGCTTTTGTAGCGGATGGGACGTTCACACCGTCTCCCCGTTCGTTGACCTTTCCTTCCGGATTATGGGAAGTAAGAAATGTCAGGAAGGAGCATGTTGCATAGCTTTTTCACTGGATTTTTCCTTAAGTGTTTTCAGTTGTATAACTTCTATAGAAATTTTTCAAATTTTAATGAGATAAAAATGACTTTCAGTCGCAAATGAGTCCCAGAGAAGCCTACTTAATTTTTCCCAGTGGACATCACATGCCGCCCTGTGTGCGTTACATTCATATCTTTCATGCTTGTTCTTAGTGCATTCGGATGGTTTATAAACAGCAGAAATTTATTGCTCACCGTTCTGGAGGCTGGAAGTCCAAAATCAGGGCGACAGCATGGTCGGGTTCTGTTGAGGACCCTCTTGCTGGTTGCAAACTGCCAACTTCTCATGGCATCCTCCCATGGTGATGGGGCTTCGGAGCTCCGTCGGCCTCTTTATGAGGGCATCGGTCCCATTCATGAGGGCAGACCCTCATCACCTCCCTAAGGCCCCACCTCCTCATACCTTCACTCTCGGGGTTAGGATTTCAACGTATGAATTTGGGGGGCGGGACGCACACACATTCAGACCATAGTCTACCTAGTGGAAATCATTTAGGAGAAAAGGCAACATGCCGCTGTACTACTCAGACCCTATTCGTATACTCCATTTCTCAGTGCCGGGTTGGGGGCACGGGTTTAAGACAAACTTCTCAGAGTCCTTGGAATTTGGTTTCAACCGCTTCTGGAGCAGTTTTATGAAAGATACGGCTCCATTCTCTGCTTTGGGGTTTAAGTAATTCATTGATACTCCTCCTCGAAAATATTTTCAAAATGTGTGCCACCAGCCACGAAAGTTCTATCACCATTGTCTCACTAGAGCTCATTTGTTACCTGGGACGCTACTCTAAGCCACACTTCCTCCAAAGGCAGGAGGTACCATGGTCACCAAACCCTTGCCTTCTACAGTGGAACGCGAGAAGCCAGACGCCCACCCCCAGCTGCTCTGGTGCCTGCAAAGGCCACCGGACAGAGAGACTTGTGAAGCCAACTGTCTTTTGAAAACAGTCAATCCAGCTAACTGTTCAGGTGGCTGTCATTTAAAAATAAATTAATAGAAAGATGGCTAGTATCTCTGAACACAATCAAAGGACAGTATAAAAGTCGTGTGTGCACGCACATATGCAGTTTTGACTCACTACCAAAAATAACCACTTAGGGACTTCCCTGGCGGTCCAGTGGTTAGGACTCAGCGCTCTCACTGCCATGGATTGGGTTCAGTTCCTGGTCGGGGAACTAAGATCCCACAAGCCGCACGGCAGAGCCAAAAATAAAAATAACCACTTAAAAAAATCAGATGGAAATTGAAGCAGCTGAAAATTAAATTCCATGCATTCATACCCTATCCTGTGAGTTTCTGCTTTGACTCAGCCTTGCAAATGTTTCGTGGGCCCCAGGGCTGTCACAGCTCTCTGTTCCTAGGACCTCAGTGGGAGCTGCTCAGATGAGCCCTTATGAATTCACGTGATTGAGGAGGAGACGAGGAGAGAGACCTCGATTCTCTGCCAAGTTTGGCCATTTCTCCAGAGGAACCATTGTTTGGCCTCTCCGTGCAATATCCCTGTGGCCAGTGTCACAGGAGGCCCTCACAGCATCAGCAGAGCGCTCGTCTGACCGTCCGGCGTTGCCGGGAGAGTAGAGGTCGTTACCTTTTCCATCGTCCACCTGAATTACAGCCAGGAAGCGAATGTTAACGTTTCCTTCCAGGGAAAGCCTGTAAGGGGAGGCCTAGGAACTGGGTTAATCTAAACTGCAGTTGCTCGAGGTGTGCTACGTCACACACCGTTAGAAACCCCACCAGGTAGTTACAGACCTTTACAGGTCAGTGATGGGTGACATAGGAGTGGTGTGAGCTCCTGACTGGTGGAGCTTGCTGATAGCACATGGGGGTTCAGAGTACTTTAGTCTCTCCTTTTGTACACGTTTGCAGTTTTGCATGATGGAAAGCTTGAAATACTGTGTTAAACCTGATAAAACTAAAAAACAGATAGTGAGATTTCTGCTGGCTAGAGAGAGAGATTAACGGGTTAGGCCTCCTCTGGCTCCCGTGGATGAAATAGAACTCACTCCTATTACTCCATGGTTTTACTTCTTAGACCAGCCTGTGACGTGTGTGTGCGTGCGTCTGTGTGCGTGTGCGTGTGCGTGTGTGTACACGTACTCACTGGGCATCTGCCTCCCCCTATTATAAGACAGTCTGCAGGAACTGTGTCCGTTTTGTGTGCCTGTGCATGTGCATGTGTGTGTGTGTGTACACGTACTCACTGGGCATCTGCCTCCCCCTATTATAAGACAGTCTGCAGGAACTGTGTCTGTTTTGTGTGCCTGTGCATGTGCGTGTGCGTGTGTGTGTGTGTACACGTACTCACTGGGCATCTGCCTCCCCCTATTATAAGACAGTCTGCAGGAACTGTGTCCGTTTTGTGTGCGTGTGCGTGTGTGTGTGTGTACACGTACTCACTGGGCATCTGCCTCCCCCTATTATAAGACAGTCTGCAGGAACTGTGTCTGTTTTGTGTGCCTGTGCATGTGCGTGTGCGTGTGTGTGTGTGTACACGTACTCACTGGGCATCTGCCTCCCCCTATTATAAGACAGTCTGCAGGAACTGTGTCCGTTTTGTGTGCCTGTGCATGTGCGTGTGCGTGTGTGTGTGTGTACACGTACTCACTGGGCATCTGCCTCCCCCTATTATAAGACAGTCTGCAGGAACTGTGTCCGTTTTGTGTGCCTGTGCATGTGCGTGTGTGTGTGTGTACACGTACTCACGGGGCATCTGCCTCCCCCTGTTATAAGACAGTCTGCAGGAACTGTGTCCGTTTTGTGTATCATTGTTGCATGGGAGCCATGAACAGAAATATGAGTTCCATAAATAGATGTTGCATGAATGAATGAATGAACAAAATGAATGCATGACGACTAAATACTGGACTATCTTTTTCTTCTTTTTTGTCTTATTTTAGTTGCAGAATTAAGAAAAATCTTTGAACCAAAGAGGAAAGAATCTTCAGACATGAAAAGGTAAGGTGTTCGTTGTACATAATTAGGAAGTAGAAGAGTTTGCAAAGCAGTGTCCAGTGTTGCCTGAGAGCTGATGTCCGTGGCTCACCACGCCTTTGTTGGTGTCTTGCACAGAAAAGAAAGAATTGCCAGGCGCCTAGAAGGAATTGAAACTGACACGCAGCCCATCCTCTTGCAGAGCTGCACGGGCTTAGTGAGTCATCACCTGCTGGAGGAGGACCTGCCCAGATACACGCGCGCCACAGACCCAGCCAGCCCTCACATCGGTGAGCTTGTGGCCTGGTGGCCCGTCATCAGCCTTTTCTATCCAGCACTCCTGGAAAATGAGATATTCCAAGAGAGTGAATTGTGTATAGATGTAATGTGTATTAAAATCTATGTGTTTGTTCAAACCAGCAGCAACACCTGTGTCAGCTCTCCCACGCCTCCCAGGTGTGGTCCTCCAGTGTCACAGCAGTGAGAAATGACCCCCCAGTTGGGTAATTGATGGCCAGTCATTTGTCTCCCACACCTCCACCCCCCGCCCCAGACCATCCCAGGGCAGGAACTGTGTCTCTCTCTCCATCCTCTCAGGGCCCCAGCTGTCAGGGACCCTCAGGTTTGTTTGGGAAAGGGCTGAGTAAGACAGGCATCTCTTACAATAGGTTTAAGTAGAATGCCCAGATGCCCAGCACAGGACAGCGTTGCTCTCGGCAGGGAGCGTGGAAGAGCAAAGCTGGACCTCGAATGCCTGGGGCTCTTATTCTATGTGTTTATGCAGCAAACATCCTATTTAAATTATTTTAATAGGTGCAATTTTAAATGCATTGTGTATTTATTTCATATTAAACAGCATGTCAAACATGACTTAGGTTTTCCTTGGTTACCCAGACGTTGGTGTAGCATCAGATAGTCCGCGTGACCTTGGGAGAGGGTGACGCACGCGGGGCTGCCCTTCCTGCCCTCCCCGTCCCTGGCTCTGCGGCTCTGTGCTGCTGCTCTTATATCCAGGGTTTTCTGGTTCCTTCCTCAGAGAGAGATGCTGGTCTCCCTTCATGATGTGATGAGTTTGCCTGTCTCTACAGTTTCTGGTTTTCTGTGGTCAGAAAACTAGAGAACTAAGATTCTTTTTTACATACGTGAAGAAGCAAGAATAGACAGAGCACCAAGATATATGGCCAGAAATAAACCCTAGTGTATATAAAATGTTAATCCATGTATTATATGATCGTTGAAGCATCACGTTAGTGAGAAAAGGAAGAATTATTTAATAAACCGGTAACGGGAAACATGGGATAGCAGTGGGGAGGGACTATGTCCCCTCCTCACTTCCTACCCAACACAGAAATAAGGTCCAATTAATCACATGATTAATTTTAAGAGAATAATTAAAAACAGGAAAACAAAGGTGAATATTTAGTTCCAGCTGAATGGAAAAGGACTTTCAAAACACTGGAACAGCTGTAGAAATCACCATGACCAGGTCAGTTGACTTGACTACATAATAATTAACATCTGTGCTTCAAAGACAGTCTTTGACTTCACAAAAAATAAAGGAAGTTTGAAAATATCCATGAAGAAGATAAAGAGCTCATATTCCTGTAAAATTTTACACAAGCCAATAAAAATGACACTGTGAATCAAAAGAATATAGAGCAATAAGCTTGACCAGATATTCCAGAGAAGAAAAAGATAATGATACAAATGGCTACTGAATAATTGAAAAATGCACGCATCCTCTTTTTCTAGTAATCAAAGGCAATTTTTAATTTAATTAAAAAAAATTTTTTGGAGAAACATGACATCATGATAAACATTTTTAAAAATGTGGAACTATTTATATAAATCCAAAATAGAGATATAAAGATGAAGTACAACAGATACAGATAGATAATAAATTATTATGTGATTATTTGATAGTCTCATGTATAGTTTTATATATTACATATGAGCTTTCTTTCCTAAATTTTTTGATTGAAGTATAGTTGATTTACAATGTTGTGTTAATTTCTGCTGTACAGCAAAGTGATTCAGTTATACATATGTATACATTCTTTTTCATATTCTCAAAGGCGATTTTTTTTTTTTAAAGTTATTTATTTATTTATTATTTATTTATCTATTCATGGCTGTGTTGGGTGTTCGTTTCTGTGCGAGGGCTTTCTCTAGCTGCGGCAAGCGGGGGCCACTCTTCATTGCGGTGCGTGGGCCTCTCACTATCGCGGCCTCTCTTGTTGTGGAGCACAGGCTCCAGACGCGCAGGCTCAGTAGTTGCGACTCACGGGCCCAGCCGCTCCGCGGCATGTGGGATCTTCCCAGACCAGGGCTCGAACCCGCGTCCCCTGCATTGGCAGGCAGACTCTCAACCACTGCGCCACCAGGGAAGTCCCTCAAAGGCGATTTTTAAAATTAACACTCGGTGTTAGTGAGAGCATACATTGCAGATTCCAGTGTAAATCGATTCAGGCTTTACAGAAATTAATTTGACAGTCTAGCACGTGTCTTTAAATGATGTACCTACTGATAAAGCAATTCCACTTTTATGCAACTATCTTTTGTAATAGTAATCAGAAAATAAGATGGATTAAAAGTTAGAGTCAACTTAAGTGCCCAGAAATATGAGAATGGTTAAATTGATTCTGGAATGCCTGTAGTGTAAAATATTATGAAGCCTTAAAATAAAATGATGTCTTCAAAATACGATTTCCAAACTTAGAAAAATGTTTTATATAGGACATTAAGGTTACATAAAATATGAGTTATTTTATATAGAAAAAAAAGAAGAAATCACTTATATAAAACACTAGAAAGAATATATAGAAAAGTTTAGCAATTATCCATTTATTTATTACTGATTATTATATGTTAGTGATTATTGGTGATTTGGAGGTGAACCTTCCTATGTTTTCACTGTAGACCTTTTCTACATCAAGCATGCAGAGTATAATTGGAAAAAGCCACTTCTGTTTAAAAAAAAAAAAAGAAAACGAAAAACACAACCACACCTGGCAGATGTTGACATGGGCCATTATTGTTATGGTTACTATCAGATCCTGTGTGGTTTCCCACAAAACCACTATCCATCACTCGTCAAATAACAGCAGTTCAAATATCTGTTATCTTTTCTAGAGGAGTCTGAACTCGTCCTCTGGCCTCACACATGAAATATTAAACTCAAAAGCAGAAAAGTAAATAAATAAGGGGAAATAGGCCCTGAACTAGAGTGAGGCCTGTCGGGACTGAGCTTTAGCTGAGGCCATGCTTGACGCAGCTCCTGCAACCCACAGAACGTCACAGCCTTTATGTATTTCACTGCAGACCTCAAACTTCTTCAGCATCCCAGGTAAATCATTTTAGGCAGCTACACGTAAGTGAGAACTTGGACCTTCACAGCCTGGGCGCTCGGAGCGTATTGTGTACAGAACAGAGTAGAATAACCACATTTTATTATTTGCTTGAAATCTGTGTGTGTGATCTTCTCGTAGGCCGATCAAATGAAGAGGAAGAAACTTCGGATTCTTCCTTAGAAAAGCAGACTCGATCCAAACACTGTGCAGAATCCTCGGGCATCCATGGTGACTCTCCCTACGGTTCCAGCATCATGGACACCCAGAGCCTAGAGTCCAAAGCCGAGAGGATCGCCAGGTACAAAGCAGAGAGGAGACGGCAGCTGGCAGAAAAGTATGGGCTCACCCTGGACCCAGAAGCCGACGCCGAATCTCCATCTCGATACACCAAGTCCAGGAAGGACCCTGAGACTGCTGAGAAAAGGGGAGGAAAAAGTGACCGATCTGCCGAGTCCAGCAAAGATCCGGGCGCTTCCTACTCCAGGACCGAGGTCCCGGGGCTCAGGAGCTGCGTGGCTGAGTCCAAGGACCACGCCCTCCACCGGCGCGATGGTGTTTCCGACGCAGAGGTGCTGCTCAACGTAGAAAACCAAAGACGAGGTCAAGAGCCCAGTGCCACCGGGCCAGCCCAAGACCTGCCCCCCGCGGGGGAGGGCTCCTCATCCTTCCCGTTCTCCGGGCGAGACTGCGCCCTCGGTGAAGTGCCAAGGTCCCCAAAGCCAACGCACAGCCTGCCCGGCCCATCACCTGGGCAGCCGGCCTCTCCGAGCCACTCCACAGGTGACCTGCCGCTCCCTGCCGAGGCTCGAGCCAGGTAAGCGCTGACCCGCGGACACCTGCGTCCCCTCTGCCACTGCTGTGTCTGGGATCTGGGGGTCCTCAGCGCTCTGCGGAAGGCTGGGCTCACCGCAGAAATAATGCGATTTATGGTTTTTTAATTTCCGCAGTCTCAGCACAGGTTCTACCAAAGCAGAAAGCTTCCCGGTCTTTTTTATTTATTTAATTCTTGGTATGTTCTTTTTTAAAAGGATAAATTGAACAGGTGTCATGGGGACACACTTTCAGGACCCTTTTTTTTTTTTAACATCTTTATTGGAGTATAATTGCTTTATATTGTTGTGTTAGTTTCTGCTGTATAACAAAGTGAATCAGCTATACGTATACATATATCCCCATATCCCTTCCCTCTTGCGTCTCCCTCCCACCGTCCCTATCCCACCCTCTAGGTGGTCACAAAGCACTGAGCTGATCTCCCTGTGCTATGCGGCTGCTTCCCACTAGCTATCTATTTTACGTTTGGTAGTGTATATATGTCCATGCCACTCTCTCACTTCGTCCCAGCTTACCCTTCCCCCTCCCCATGTCCCCAAGTCCATTCTCTACGTCGTATGTTCCTATTATCATTTTCTTAACTGTTTTGGGTTTGTTATTGTAGGTCTTTTCCTTCTCTTGTGTTTCCTGCCTAGAGAAGTTCCTTTGGCATTTGTTGTAAAGCTGGTTTGGTGGTGCTTAATTCTCTTAGCTTTTGCTTGTCTGTAAAAGTTTTAATTTCTCCGTCAAATCTGAATGAGATCCTTGCTGGGTAGAGTAATCTTGGTTGTAGGTTTTTCCCTTTCATCACTATAAATATGTCCTGCCACTCCCTTCTGGCTTGCAGAGTTTCTGCTGAAAGATCAGCTGTTAACCTTATGGGGATTCCCGTATATGTTATTTGTTGCTTTTCCCTTGCTGCTTTTAATATTTTTTCTTTGTATTTAATTTTTGATAGTTTGATTAATATGTGTCTCGGCGTGTTTCTCCTTGGATTTATCCTGTATGGGACTCTCTGTGCTTCCAGGACTTGATTAACTATTTCCTTTCCCGTGTTAGGGGAGTTTTCAACTATAATCTCTTCAAATATTTTCTCAGTCCCTTTCTTTTTCTCTTCTTCTGGGACCCCTATAATTCGAATGTTGGTGCGTTTAATGTTGTCCCAGAGGTCTCTGAGACTGTCCTCAATTCTTTTCATTCTTTTTTCTTTATTCTGATCTGTGGTAGTTATTTCCACTATTTTATCTTCCAGGTTACTTATCCATTCTTCTGCCTCAGTTATTCTGCTATTGATTCCTTCCAGAGAATTTTTAATTTCATTCACTGTGTGGTTCATCATTGTTTGTTTGCTCTTTAGTTCTTCTAGGTCCTTGTTAAACGTTTCTTGTATTTTCTCCATTCTATTTCCAAGATTTTGCATCATCTTTACTATCATTACTCTGAATTCTTTTTCAGGTAGACTGCCTATTTCCTCCTCATTTGTTTGGTCTGGTGGGTTTTTATCTTGCTCCTTCATCTGCTGCATATTTCTCTGTCTTCTCATTTTGCTTAACTTACTGTGTTTGGGGTCTCCTTTTCACAGGCTGCAGGTTCATTGTTCCTGTTGTTTTTGGTGTCTGCCCCCAGTGGGTAAGATTGGTTCACTTTGTGTAGGCTTCCTGGTGGAGGGGACTGGTGCCTGTGTTCTGGTGGATGAGGCTGGATCTTATCTTTCTGGTGGGCAGGACCGTGTCCAATGGTGTGTTTTGGCATGCCTGTGAACTTATTATGATTTTAGGCAGCCTCTCTGCTAATGGGTAGGGTTGTGTTCCTGTCTTGCTAGTTGTTTGGCATAGGGCGTCCAGCACTGGAGCTTGCTGGTCATTGAGTGGAGCTGGGTCTTAGTGTTGAGACAGAGATCTCTAGGAGAGCTCTCGCCGATTGATATTACGTGGGGCTGGGAGGTCTCTGGTGGTCCAGTGTCCTGAACTCGGCTCTCCTACCTCAGAGGCTCAGGCCTGACACCCGGCCGGAGCACCAAGACCCTATCAGCCACACGGCCAGGTACGTGGGGAGTGTCTTGCCTTTTGGGAAGTGTGAGGTCTTCTGCCAGCGTTCAGTAGGTGTTCTGTAGGAGTTGTTCCACATGTAGATGTATTTTTGATGTATTTGTGGGGAGGAAGGTGATCGCCATGTCTTACTCCTCCGCCATCTTGAAGGTCCTCCTCATGACCTTTCTTCTTACTGTGTTTCTTGTTCGCCTTTAACAACTGTCTTTTTCTTTGTTTTTCTGTGATCATACCCAAGACTTCGGGGCGATTGTTTGTGTTGCAGTCATTTAAAGTCACAAAGCGGAAGGACACCACTAACCAATTTCCACTGGGTCTCAGTTTAGGGTATGAAGTGTGACTGTAATATACGCTGAATATAACTGTAACATATGTTTTATAAGTATATTGGCACGCTAAGAAAACAGCTGGGTATACGAGCACCTCATTGAAAAGATCAGCCAGTAGGAGAAATCGCTGTGTCATAGGGTCAACCTATGGAAAATCAGAAAAGGAATAAAATCAAAAAGTCAGATGCCAGAGAGGATGTGTGTTTCTTTCTCAATTTAAATATCTAAATTTAAATTTAAGTTCAGTTTAGATATTTAAATCTAATAAGTGTGATGACTAATTAAAATGCAGTCTACTTAAACATCCTGCATAACGGTTTGGGGTAGTTGTCTAGACAGACTCCGACGTGTATTTTTCAGTTCAGACAAGCACTAGCTTTGCAGGTGAATTGAGGAAGGATGAGAACCCAAGATAAGGCAAATTTATTCTGGAAAAAAAAAGGATGTTGGAAAATACTACTGTTTATTCCACATTGGAACAGAGCAGTAAATATGGTCGGCTTCATATGGCAGTTATATATCTAAAGCAGCTTGTTTTAGTTACTGAAGTATATTGACCTCAAGACCTGTCACCACTTGCTTGATCATCTATACTAGAATATTTAGGGATATTAGTTTCTAAGAGAATTCAATAGTATGGATCCTGATTGTATTTTGAGGGCCTTTGTTCAGCCTTTGAACTTAACTGCTTGAAATTTAGGGCCCTACTGTCTCGTACTTTGAAAGGTAAGTCTGTTGTTTGGGAAATTTGCTTTTCGTAGTAGAAACAGTGTTTTGGGATTAGTTACCCTCTATCAAAGCAAACTCTTCATGGGCTGTGTGAGCAGGACAGACAAACTTAACGTCGCAGTTTGGTTACATGGGTTAAAAAATAATGAGGAATCTAATTTCTGATTGCCATATCATGAAAACTGTTTATTATCATGGTGTCTAGGTTAACTGTCTAGGTCACATATAGTAGATGAGATTTTGAAGCAATTGTAATAATAATTAAAACCATGTTGAGTATTCCAGGTAAAATGACAGGATTCTTAATAGTTCTCTGTGAGTTAAAATCTCAATATTCAAAAATATATATCACTTAAAATCTTAAGAGCCCATCTCCTTCTAGATTATTTGAAGAGGCATGTTACCTGGAAATTTTCATAAGCCTTAGCCTGACAGCGCCTTACTTTCATGCAAGAAAGGCTTTAAAGTATTGAGAAATTGTAAAGGAGTTCACAAGGAAGCACGTGCCTTATTATTTTTGAAGCCACTCAAGGCATACAATTCTATGACTTACAGGCAAAGAAACACAAATCATTCCATACATATAAGGAAAATACTTCAGATGTATTTACATTAAAAAAGGATGGAAAATAATGTGTGACAGGTATGATGTTAAAATAGCATTGGGATTTATTTGGCAATGATTCTATCTACTCACCTTTTAAAGACGGATTTAAATGGATTAACATTCTACTAGTTGTCCTTTCTCTAGAGCCAGGAAATTCAGGTGTCAGAAGGTCATTGTTGTCTTACTTCCATTTGGGGAGAAGAAAGACAAAAAATACTTTGTGAACTAAAACAGTAACCAAAGAGCCCTCGGCGACCCAGTAACCATAAGTGAAAATAAGATGGTGTCTGACCTGGAAATATGTGACGGAGAAGTTTAGAAGATTAAGGAATGACCAACAAAAATTATCTACAAATAACAAAACAGTTGAATACCATACTTAATCATGGATTTGTCCTATCACTGAAATGGAATATTTTTCTCCCTGCTGTATTTTACTCTCTCATCACCTAGCTCTGCCAGGGTTTGGAACTATTCATCTCTGAATTAAGTCACTCCCATTCCATCATTTCATTTTGTGCTCACAAGAAAGGGGCTCTTTGTGTTTCATTAATTAAATAGGAATACATCACTCATGAATTATAACATCAAAAGACTGCCCGTGGTGTCCTAAACTTCAAATATGAGCCAGATATTGAATGCATAGTTTTTGTATATTCTCGTATATGCTAACGCAGAAATATATGTACACACAGAATAATCATTAGTTCTCACACTGTACTATACTGATTTTAAGCATTATAAGCTCAGTACTAATCTCTAGGGCAATATTTAGCTGAGTAGTAAGTTTATTTTAGAATTATTTAATGTTCAGTTTATATGATAAAGAGCATATGTATGTGTATGTGTGTACCTTAATGTATGTATGTGTATGTATGTTAGTCACAGGGTCTTCAGTTCAGAACTCCTGTTAGTTTCCCAGGAAGTCAGGTGAAAACATTGTTCTGTAGCGAACTAAGAATGTACGTAGTAACAGAGCAGTATATATATATACCACATCATATATAGGTGTGTCTGTATATATATATATATGCTGTATTATATCAGTAATAGAGCATAAAACACCTCCCAACCGCCATTCCCCAAATCCTGCCAAATCCTTTAAGTCTGGGATTTCAGGAACTATGTTTTCTGAAGAGGTGGTGTTACTGATATGAACCATTCTTTGTTACTTCAGCCACTGTGAATTTTAGAATAAAATTCAAAGGGATCGGGGGCCTATGAATTATTATTCAAAATTTTAAAAATCTGAGCTCCATTAGAAATCCTAAATTCAAAACTCTTGTTGAATTTGCTCCTTGGTGTATCTCTTAATATTAAAAGCAGTAAGATGTACCATCTCGGTTGCTTCTGTGTGTGGGGACTCATTCACTACCCCGAGTCCCACAGCTGCTGTTCTCCTGAGCGTCTGTACTTCCCTACATGACTGGAAAGAAGAGAATCACACCTAATTTCCCAGTAGTGACCTGCTCTGGAAAACCCTTGGTTTTGTTTGTTTGTTTGTTTGTTTATTACTCTACTGGGATCCCCATCACACCTTCTCCCACGTAGCAAACTGTATCATTCTTGGTCAGAAACAGAAAATGATGATGGGGGTTTCATGCAGAGCTGATGCTGACATTTGACCGGGGGTAGCCACCACTGGCGATTGATGGTTTAGACTGGGCTTCCCTGGCACTGGAGCATTGGCCAGGAAGATAGACCAGGGTATCCTCCAGAATGATCTGTTTCTGCAACACTGTGACACGCAGACTCTGGCCAACTAGGAAGGAAGGGGGATTATGCTGCAGTCTTTCTTTCTTTCTTTCTTTTTAATTCAAAAAACTTTTATTTTGTTTTGTTTTCTTTTGTTTTTAATTTTATGGAAATTTAGTTGATTTACAAAGTTGTGTTAATTTCTGCTATACAGGAAAGTTATACATTCAGTTATACATATATTCAGTTATACATATACATATATTCAGTTAGCCAGTTACATATGTATATATTCTTTTGCATATTCTTTTCATTGTGGTTTATCACAGGATATTGAAAATAGTTCCCTGTGCTATACAGTAGGACCTTGTTGTTTATCCATCATATACTTAATAGTTTGCATCTGCTCATTACAAATTCCAGTCCGTCCCTCTCCCTCCCCACCTCCCCTTTGGCAACCACAAGTCTGATCTCTATGTCTGTAGGTCAATTTCTGTTTTGTAGATGTGTTCATTTGTGTCATATTTTAGATTCCACATATAAGTGATGTCATATGATATTTGTCTTTCTCTTTCTGACTTACTTCACTTAGTATGATAATTTCTCGGACCATCCATGTTGCTGCAGATGGCATTATTTCATTCTTTTAGGGGTGCACGTATCTTTTTGAATTAGAGTTTTTTATCCTTTATTTCTGATTGTTTGGGCATCTCCCAGTGAGAGGTTTGCATCTGAAAACCATCTCCAGAGCCTGAAGCTCATTGTTTTGGTTAATTAGAGAGATGCTGAGGAAGGCAGCTGCCTCTGGACCATCTGTGTTCCTGGGTCAGCTCCTGTCTCTCCCAGGGCAGGAGGATTCCTAACAAAGACTCTGCGTCGGGGCAGAATGTCATAAGAACAGAGATCTCCGAGCATCTACTCTCTAAAGAGACCGCTGGGTGCTTCTCACGTGTCTGTTTCTGTATCAGCACAGGATCGCTCTCACCTTTCAGTCCCTGTATCCCCAAACATCCATCCTTGTCCTGTTCTTCTAGCTTTGGGCTATTTTTATGGTTAACTCATTGCCATTTTTTTCCATTTTATTCTGTTTTCACTGGCAAGTATCCATTTCTGTCCATTGAAAGAAATAAGACTGTGTCACCCCAAATACTAGCTGGTATGTCCTAAAAACGCAAAAGTCTGCCAGATTTTAAAATGTAAAATTTTGCCCGTGTGCTTGTGCCTTTGCACATTCATAATATTCATGAATATTAGCATACATATTCACTGCTAATGAATACAAAGAAATCATTAGCAGTTTTTCCAAACAAACAACTTTCAGCAAATAAACTTTTAATTTTAATGAGATGCTGAAGTTAATAACTGTTCTTCCTAAGCTGAATCGTGTTTTATAATTAGGAGCTGTTATATAATTAGAGCTGGACACCCACAGGGTGAAACTAATTTTACTGTGCTGGATTTGACTTCATTTTGGTGGCAGGAAGCACTTTTTCTTCTGTTAACTCTTAGGGGTTATTGGGAGTTAAAGCATGTCATCATATTGTATACTTAGGGATACAAACCCAGAGCAACTCCTGTCTTTGACAACTTTGGGTGAATTCTTATTTCTTGGTGATACAATTCTCTGCCAGACAGTTGCCACATCATTAAAAAGTTCTGTTACACTCAAGGTCACCATCTCATCCACAGTAACCCTATAGCCCTCTCCCGAGAGGTAACCTCTGCCCTATGGAGAGCTGGCTCACCCCAGGACCCCACAAAATAGATATTCTATGTTAAAGAAGTTTAAACTCTTAGAACCGGAAGTAACCCGGGAGATTATTTAGTTTAAAAATCTATTTTATACATGAAAAAAACCCTGAAGATTAAAGAACTTAAGGAACTGGATTAAGACCATATAGCTGAGTCCATGATCCGGTCATTCAAGGTCTCCGAATCCATCAGAGTTCTTTCCATGACACACTGCTCTTGTTATTAATGTCAGTTCTATTTTCCATCATAGTGGAAAAGAGGGTTTGCTGTTTTTGCCCTTTGAAGGTTAGAAACTTTAGGAAAGAAGATCAGGGATATTATAGAAACCATTTTATGTGGATTTACATAAGGTATTTAAAAGCCTCATCCTCATAAACAAAATGAAAACATATAGTCTGGGGAGACTCAAACTCAGTAGATATCTGTCCATCCACCCAGACCTCAGAGGTCTTGATTTATGGGTTAATTTTAGCTCTGAAGTAGTTTAAGAAAACTATCTTGTGCCAGGCACTGTGCTCCTGGGTGGGCATGTCATTTTTTTTTAAGTGTGGGAGATAACTACAACACAGTGAGGTAGATAAGGTTATAGAGCTCAAGGTTGGATGCCATGGGAATACCAAGATGAGGTATTCAACCTTCTCCCTTGGAGAAGCGGTCATAGTTGAACCAAGTCCTTAAGGATGTGGTGAGTTTGCTAGACGTGGAGGGGAGGCTGCTTCAGGTGACCTAGAAGGAGGGGGACGGGATGAAGCAGGAGAGCCAGGTGGGGACCAACCATGGAGCATCTAACGACAAGGCATTTGGCCTTCTCCTTGTGGACAGTACAGCGGGAAGTGTCTGAAGGATTTTAAAACAAGTATGCTTGATGATGTACTTTAGAAAGATAGCTCTGGAGGAGTGTGGGGGATTGGTCTGAAGGAGAATTGATTCCAATCAGGGAGGTCACTAAAGAGGTGGTCACGGTTACCCAGGCATGAGGTGACGAAGTCTCTGGTTCCAAGTTGGGCTTTGTCCTTAACTTGGTCCTGTTTGGCATTTCATTAGATGATCTGGGAGATGCCAACGATAGGGTGGTCAGATTTCTGGAGGAGGGACTGTGTAGATAAATTTGCTGATAGAAAAAAAGAGAGAGAAGGGAGAGGGAGGGATGGAGAGAGAAGAGATTAGAGGGAGGGTGAGAGAGAGAGAAGGAAGAGAGAACAGGAGCATGGAGGCAGGAGAGCACATGTACCTGGAACGATGGCTGGAAACTAACAAGATGAAATTTAAGAGAGTCCTGTATTTAGAAGGGGAAAAAAAATCAGCGTACAAGTTCAGGATTGGGGAAACCTGATTTAATAGCGGTTCATGGGAAACAGACCTAGAAGTTTTAGTTGACAGTACGTTCTTTATGTGACTGCCAAAATGGCTAGTCCAATCTTAGGGGACGTTAATGAACATGAACTGTCAATAGCACAGGTAGCCCTGGTCCACCTGTGCTCTGCAGTGCTCAGATCCCATCTGGGGATCTCATTCTCCTCGGGCTGTCAACCAATGAGAGCACGTTCAGAGAGTCCCCCTCCCCATCTGCCTGCTTTCTTGACCTCTCCAAGTTTGTATAACCTTCTCTCTGTCTTAGTAGAAACCAGAGTCGTTTTGGGAGTCTCTTACACATTCTCTGGTGCTTAGATTCCCAAAGCAGTCTGTTCTTCTCATTATCAGATTGTCCTTTTCCCAGCGCGGTTATAAAGCTGAAGCTTGAATTGGTACAGGGAGCCCTAGTGTTACCAGTCTGGCTTCTGGTTGATGATGATTCTGCCAAAAGGGGGAAAGGAGAGAAAGAGCTCAGGAACCAAATGAGGTGTCTCACAAATGCAGCTTCAGCTGCACCTCATGTCTCAGGAAGAGGGACATTTAAATGCCCAACATCCTACAACAAAGCTGACACACCCAGAAAAGGATGTACACGATTTTGTCAGGATTCCCCCAAACATGGCGCCTTGAATCTGATATTAAGCCAATCTGTAAGATTGGTAAGGATGATCTCAGTGATAGCATTGCTTTAGTAGAAGCCTTACAGGAAGGGTAGATATCATGTCTCAGTCACTTTCCTATCTCCTTCCCAGCATCTAACACATACCAAGGGGCTCCATCAGTCATTTCTGAATGAATGTTCTGCTGTTTTCCATGTCTTCATAAAGTGTCAAGAGACAATAGCAGTGCCACCTGAAATAGCCAATCTGCAAGTGGTTTATCAGCCCACAACATATAAGGGACTTGCAAGGAATGTAAGTCTTGGGTCATTTCCTTCCTCAAGAAAGTTGTGCTGGGAAGAAGATGTCACTGAACTGCACAGCGGACTCAGGGATGGTCATTTACATTCTGGTCCAAGCCTTTCATCTAACTGTGGACCAGTGACCCCAATCAGCGGAGTACACTTGGAGTATAGAGCTTGTACTACCAGGCTCTTTCCACTTTGTCTGGGCGTAGAATCCTTGTATGTGGTCTTGAGTCCACATAAATACCGTTCAGCTGTGAGTGGGGATCGTGATACGTGAGCCAAAGAGCCGCTGGCTGCGTTGGGGGCCTTGTCAACGCGGTCTCCAGCCCCAAAAGGCTGATTCTAGGCTGGTCTCTGACCAAGGCAGTTGACTCCCTGCATTACTTTGCTTGGTTACTTCATTAGAAGCCAAGCAGGAGATGTGGAAACCCAAATGGATCTGGGAACAGGAAACTTGATCCCCCTCAGAAGGCCACTCCAGCCCCTGCCGCAGACTCAACCCTTCCCTCCAGCCCTCTGTCCTTTCACCCTTTCTTGGCCGAGATTGCAGCATTTGGCGTTTAGCACTGAGATTAGCCCCGAGGGAGCCTGGAAGAAATTGGTTATCTCACATGTTTATCTTGCTTCTGCGCCAAGAAGACTCTTTCTACCTTTTGATTACTCAAGAAAGCTTCACTCTATAATCTGACAGTGAGATATTTTTAAAAATTTTTTTGAGGTAGAGTTGATTTACAGTGTTGTGTTAATTTCTGCTGTATAGCAAAGGGATTCAGTTAAACATATATATACATTCTTTTT
This sequence comes from Balaenoptera borealis, assembly GCF_965194805.1. NCBI lineage: Eukaryota > Metazoa > Chordata > Mammalia > Artiodactyla > Balaenopteridae > Balaenoptera > Balaenoptera borealis. The sequence continues at coordinate 182,573,644 of NC_138866.1, read as the reverse complement.
CATCCTCTTTTCCATGATGGTTTATCACAGGATATTGAATACAGTTCCCTGTGCTGTACAGTAGGACCTTGTTGTTTATCCATCCTATGTATACTAGTTTGCATCTGCTCATCCCACACTCCCACTCCTTCCTCCCCACCCCGCCTTGGCAACCACAAGTCTGTTCTCCATGTCCCAACAGTGATATATTTTTAAACTGAGGTATAATTTACATCAAACTGCACGTAGTATTTTAAGGACACAGGCTGGTGAACTGGGGAAATGTGTAAGCATTACCCCCGTCCAGAGAGAAGAAGTTTCGTCACCGCTGTGCCTCTGTCCACCTACATCGATTCTTGACTTTGTAAGGACCTCACTTAGCTCTCATACATAGGCTGGTAGTGTCATATATTCAGCTCATTATGTTTGTATGACACTAATCCTTCCCACTGTTAACTTTTTAACCGAGCGTTAATTATTGAAAAATAGTTAAGCATAATGTTAAGAGACACAAAATAACAGCATCCACGCGAGATTTAAACAACAAAGAGAAAAGAACCCATGGCTTCATTGCCGCTCTCCAGATGTGATCTCTTTTTTTTTTTTTTTCACATTTTAAAACACTCACCTGCTATTATTATGCCTTCATCTGTGCATGGAGTGCTCTTAGGATTTACTCTTAACAACTTTCGTATATAAAATACAGCAGTGTTAATTATATTTACCACGTTGTACATTACATCCTGAGAACTTATTGGTCTCATAAGTGGCCTGATAATTTTTTAGGGCAATACTGACCAAGGTTTATTCTGATTAATGAAGGTTATATTCAGAAAGTTGTATAGCGTATGTCACAGTTTGCAAAGCATTCTATCGTACAAAAAGCATTTGAGCCTTATAATGACTCTGGGATGTAGTCATATGAGTTACTAACTGATGATTTTCCAAAGCAGGCATCCATCCCTCTCTCTTCTTCCTCTGTATCCTGAGCCAACATCAGTTGCCTCCTTTCCGGGCCACAGAGGATATGCCAAACTATTCCCATGTTTAAATAAATATCAAGAAATTAGACCCTTTATTGTTGGAAATAAGATGGCTTCCCATACATCTGACTTTTTTTATTTACCACGGGCTAAATGGCTATAATACTGGAGACGGGCAGGGGTGGAGGGGTAATTGCTTTGGGTGTAGCAAGACTGGGGAACAGACGTCCACACCTAATTGTGACAGATTTCAGTGGTCGCAGCAAAATGCACGGTAGTGATGATCGACAGGTTCTTGCCTGTGAGCTCAAACCAAAACCCAAATTTAAATGATTTTAGAAAATTAAGAGAATTTTATTTTAATTACTACTCTATTCTTTTGGAAATTACTTTGATCTGAAATGTGTTTCCAGCCTGGTCTTGAAGGACTCTTACAGGTAGGTTGGTAAGGTTTTGAGCTGGTAAACATTTTAACTAGCATGTAGAATTTCCATGCTTTCTTTTTACATTGTAAGAGGGTACAGGTCAGTGGTTTGAGTATTCCTCCTGTGTCTTGCTTTACATAATGACCCCAAGGTTTTCCTTGCCTTTGATTTTTTGGTAAGATATCTTCAGCCTGGCGTTATTACTTTGTCACATTCAAGCTTGCATCATATTTGATTGTGCGTTGAGGAGTGAATGTATAAATCCTATTTTATCCTGCCTAGCATGGTGTAAGTTTTTTAATGGCTGGCATGATACTGATTCACCTTTGCTACTTCTCAGAGCCCAGCTCAGTGCTTTGTACATAGTTGGAACTCAATAAACATTTATCAGATGGACTTACATTAGTATTTGGTAACTTGCATTAGTATTTGTTACATTGGCTGCATTGTTCAATGACAAATATAAAAGGAAAATATAGAATAGCAATTAAAGATATGAACTTATTGAATTTCTTTTTATTTATTACCTTTATTTGATATGTATTGTTTTGCATGGACACTATTTTTATATTTCGCTATTTACCAGTGTACCTTAACACAATTATAGATGATAAATTAATTGATATTTTTAATCCAACTTCTTACAAGAGAATTGTCTGGTATTTGTGGGCAGAGTGTGACTCCTGATACTTTTAAATGACCCAAAAAACACTTTATTTGGTGGCTTCAGATATATTTATTTGATCTCTTGATTTCAGTAGTGAACCAAACGTCCTAGAAATTCCATGAACTGAATAGAAACCCCATGGCAAAACGTGCTTAGACATTTTCAAAAGCCAGGATTATTCTTTACTTAAGAAAAATCAGCCTTGAGAGTTTTAAGTTATAATAATTAAGTCTGTGTATATGTCGACATTTTCATAGACATTACCTGAAGTTTTGTTTTTTGTACACAATAGTACCGGGAAACCCAAACATGAGTGGTTTCTCCAGAAAGATTCCGAAGGGGACACACCTTCACTTATCAACTGGCCTTCCAGGTATCTCCCGAGCTCTCGGCTTGTGTTTAGTGACTGCATCTCTGGTCCAGCTGGCTTATGTCCCGCACATCACCGAAACTAACTCTCCTTTGCCCTCTTTTTGGTGGCAGGGCTTTTGAAAGTCATGTGTTCAAAAGGGGCTGCTGGAAATTACTTTCCAATCATTTGCTTTTCTCTTTCTACTGCCCTAATCCCTGCTAATGTCAATAGTATTTCCCTTAGCTTCTCTTTTGGAAAATCTTCTGGCTACACCTCTGGCTTTTCTCCTTTCTCACACTCACGTGCTGCCAGGAAGGGGCAGTAGTGAGGATGTAACCAGCATCTTTGGGCTGCTCCCCTGAGTCAGGCTAACCAACTAGTGTCCTATCTTGTCAACAGCTGCCCCTGCCCCGTCCTACCCATCCAGCCTCCTTCTTTCCACGTTGCCTGTCCCTCAACCATTTGTTTATTTGCACAGCTACATTTAGGGCATGTGGTTTTCAAAGCAGACAAAACCCTCTCTCGTTTCATTTTTAAGGTTGGGGGCAGGGAGAGGCAGAAGGAGTTAGAATGAGTAAGTCATTGGGAGGACAAAACACCCATATATTGAGTTTCTAACAGTCACTTTGTTCTTGGCCGAGGACAACATTCAGATTGTCTCTGATGAGAAGGACACATTCCGCAGGAGAACTTGAACCACATTTCAGCCGCCTTTTGATTAACAAAGCTTATAAATATGAAAACCTCCAGCACTGGCTAGTCTCTGGGAAAAATAACAACCCAGAATGCTTTCTTTCCCCCTCTGAATTGTTCATAGTAACTGCCTTTTATGTGTCTTTGATTTTTTTTAAATGAAATATATAGATAGATATCCTGCATCTTATGTTGAAAAACATGTAGGCGTTTATATCAAATTTAGCAGGGTGCCTTTGTCATTTAAGGAAATAGTCCCTTCCAAAAAATAAATATCAGAAGCAATTATTTTTGCTGACTAATCTTAAGTAAATAAAGGTTTTACATTCCCCAAGAAATCACTTTTCCCACTTCAAAAGCATTTCTTTATTTTTTAAAGATTATCCCCAGGAAGTAATCCATTCCTAAGCAGTCTGAATGGTTTCTTCTTCCTCACTATGTGATATTTTTTAAAAAGTAAAAACAAGAACTAGTTTGCACTATTGGACATTTACTCTTTGCTAAGCACTAAACCACGTACTTTGCAGACATCACATTATTTCCATTTAAAAGGTAAAGCAGCTGGGGCAGGTAGGTTACCTGAGACCATACAGCTGGAACTGGCTGAGTCAGGCTTTGAAAAGAGGTCTCCTGGGACCCACAGCCAGAGCTCTTGGCTACAGTCATAAGAAAAGGTTGGTAGCTTTTGAAATGGATTTCAGTTTTGCTCTCAGATGTTTAAATAGCTCTAGAAACAACAAGAGCCCTCCCTTTTTAGATTAGTTTTTAACTGAAGGCCTAATGGCAATTCCAGAGGGGAGAAAATGTTCAGCGCATTAATTCTTTCAACAAATATCTTTTTTTTCTAACGTTCTTCTTAGTGCTCAAATTGCTAGATGTCATGGTGTCTTAACGGGTCACACGTTTTCTGAATGATTGAATGTAGTCTGCATGGCATGAAAAAGTTTGTGACTGTTAAGTGCTTGAAAAGAGGTAATCGTCTGATATATCTTGAGCCCAATAAAAAATAATAATAATCACGAATGCTCTGACATTTACAGGAGACAATGAAATTTTTTTTCAGTGGGAATCTACAACTTTTATTAATCATATTCATACACAAAAATAGAAGGGACTCACAGAAATATCACTTTCAATACATATAAATGCCTACAATTTGTGCTTTAACTTACAAGAGGGAATAGATGCTAGGGCAAAGGGATTTAGCTAAGGTACCACAAAAAGCTTAGAACAGACGAGTGGAGAGCTAACTACTGAAATTAGGAATTAGTCTAACGTCCATACCGGAGGTCTGCACACAACGGATCTTCAATAAATGCAAAACTACCACAAATAAAATTTTCTTAGACCTCAGACCAGCAAGCACCAAGCTTTTCTGAATGTAAATATAATTTTGAGCGGTAAACAGGTCGAGCAGGAGACGATGAAAGTACCTACGGTCTGTGGGCTTGTAGATGCTGGAAACTGCCCCTGGCCCAGTCCTTATACTGGGCCTGTCCGTGTGGAACGCGTACCAGTCCATAGCCCAGCCTCAGCGTGCCCTGGTGCATACCCGTGGTGCCTAGTAATGAATCGTTCTGTGGCTTCTGAGTATTCATCTAGTCGGAAGGCATCCATCCTCTCCCAGAATAGCATCTGACCCCTCCTAGCTTTACAGAAGGAAGGATGAGTTTGGCATTTGGAAACTCAACTCAGACGCCTTCCTCTGGCGAACAATAGTGGGTTTCTGACACTGACTCCACCCGCCCCCCCAAGATGCTTTTCCATTCCCTGGGCATCCCTGATCTGCACACACGTGCTCTCTTCCCCTTAAGCAGTTACCGCACTTAAATCCTTTTTCTTTCTTAAAGAGTTAAAGTTAGAGAAAAACTGGTGAGAGAGGAGAGTACTCGCAGCAGCCCTGAACTTGCCCCTGAGCCCTTAACTCAGAGGAGACAGCAGCCAGCGCCAGACCATCACCTGGCCTTTCAGTCAGAGAACTCAGCCTTCGCTAGGGTCTCGGGCAAGGCGGCCAGCTCTGCACGACGGCCCATCCACGGCTACGTCCAGCAGGCAGATGCCAGTCACGCCATCACGCCGGCGGCCTCGGACACCCCAGAAAGCGCATCCGAGTACAGCTGGGTGGGGTCAGCCAGCCAGACTGTCACAAAGCCTCCCCCCTCGAAGGTTCTAGAAGCTGAGAGAAGAGATACCCCGGTTCTCCATATCTGTGAATCAAAAGCAGAGGCCGACGCGCTCTTCTCTGAAGCTCTGGAGAAAAGCAGGAAGACGCTTTTGGCTCTGGAGGATCGTGGGCCTGGGAGAAGCCAGGAAGACCCCTCTGGAACCCAGGACTCGGGTAAGCCCGCTACTAGCACGGTCACCTCGGAAGCTCAGAAGGAACCAGAAAGCCTGGCCCGCCCACCTGCAGCTCAGCAGCACACGGAGAGGATGGGCCGAAGCGAGATGGTCGTGTATGTTCAGAGCGAGTCTGTGTCCCAAGGCCACAAGAAGGAGGCGGAGGCCGCGAGGAAGCGCAGGGCCCTCACCCGCTCGCTGTCTGACTACGCGGGCCCGCCTCAGCTGCCGGCTCCGCAGGCCAAGGCCCCGGCTTCCAGGCGAGACCCGGAGCCGCAGACTTCCAAGGCTGAGGCGGAAGTGGGCCTGCTGGACACGAAGGTCTCCGTCGCCCAGCTCCGCAGTGTGTTCCTGCAGTCAGCCAGGGCCAGCAAGAGACCCGAGCTGTAGGTGATGTCCACGCGCCCCCCCGATGTGTCACTTGCACGTCCTTGGCAGACTTAATTCACTTCTCGACTTGTGTGGTGTCCCGCCTTGAGTCTTACTAGCTTAGCTCACAAGTGTGTGCAGGGCAGATCATCCAGGACATGGCTCCAGGACTACCAGTCTGCTTTCGCCTACTAACGGGGAGCTCTAGAGTGTCGGGTCTCGGAATGTTCCATCTCCCGACGTGCATGGTAGAGGCATGCGGTGGGATTTGGCGGTGTTCGTGCCTTGACTCACCGAGATGCATAAACCTGTGCTTTCTTCCCTCTCTCTGTCTCCCCGTCTCCCTTCTGTCTACCTTCTCCCCACGACTCTAAAAGCCATTCACGGGTCGAGGGGTCAAGCGAAGGCGCTGGCTTGCCTACCAGCGTGGAACGGGAGAGAGGGTCCCGGAAACCAAGACGCTATTTTTCTCCTGGTGAAAGTAGAAAGACTTCTGAGAGATTTAGAACTCAACCCATAACCTCAGCAGAACGAAAGGAATCAGATAGGTAGGCATGTGTCTGTCAAGTGCCCTGGTCTAGGAACTTAGAAGAAATCCTGTGGGAATTTCTACCCCAGGGATGGTCCTGATACTATTTCAGTGGGATGTGATGACCCCATAATTCTCCCATCTAAGCTCTACGGAGTATTTATTTGGCTCGTGTAAATGTATCTTTAAAGAATGTTGACCATGACGACAGTATCACCACGTAGTTTTCAGTTGCGTTCAAATGGTAAGAAGTGAGAAACGTTATTCATTTAAGGGTTTTATTCATTTAAGGGTTTAACATTTTTATGCCCTTGTTAAGTTAGAATCCAAATGGACCGTCCACCAGATTTTACGGTGAAAATAACTAAGGGATTTAATACTCGGTTTATAAATGTCTACCTGCGTGTTGTCTGTGAGTTTTTAATCTTATCGTATGCTAATGCAGAGAAATGAAAGGGTTTGTCCAAGGGGTGATTATCAGTCGTCTTTAATAAGTCGTACCTCGTCCTGGTTTGTGTCCACAAGGTGAAACACCTAGCCGGGCTGTGTGCACACATACCCCACAGTGTCTGCAATAGCTGTCCACGCGTGTCCACAGCTAGAATTGCTACCAGGAGGATATTCTTTAAGAGACTTTAATTGCATTTTTATTTTCACTTTTAATTTGATCCTTGGATCTTCCACTCCCACCAGCTAATTGTTAGTTATTATTTTTTTGCTAATGTCTTTCCTAGGTCAACTTCAAATTCAGAAATGCCAGCTGCCGAGGGCAAGTATCTGTCTTTTTCTTCTTTATCATCTCACCCAGATTAGATTTAGATAATAAGATTTTTTGCTTCTGGAAAGAATGAGATGATGGAACATACTGCTTTCTTTCTGGCAGGTTTTCTTCCTATGAATATAATAAAGCCTAGTTGAGATTTTCACACGAACTTTCCCTTAGTTCCAAGAGAGAGATCTGTGACGTGAACCGTATTAAAACAACTGATTTGAATCAAAGAAGCAGATTTGTCTTGTTGCTTTCTTGTTACTATTTAACAATAAAGAAGAGAAGTGCCTTCCATAAAATCTCTTCTTAATTCCATAATATCTATACTTAAGTCAAATATTATGGTAGAAAATTATGGCCCAGACAGGGGCTCCGTTTGGTTAATTGCAGTGGGAACTAGTACCTTTTCAGAAGCAGAAGAATAGCCTCCCCCACCAAGGGGAAAATACTGCCTATTGTCATTTTTAGTATATCTCAGAATTCTTATGTTCAGAGGATTCCCAGGTCAGCCCTGGGAGACTTTGCACAGACTTTCCCTCCATTTTCTAATGACATCCAGTTTTCACCTGTGACCTTTTACAGATGAGGAGAAGGTCGATGAGCGAGCCAGGCTGAGCGTTGCCGCGAAGAGGCTGCTCTTCAGGGTAAGATGTGCCGAAGGGCTGGCGCAGAAGCCGTCGCCCCTGTGGGCGGCCCCACGGCCAGCCTGCTGCCTGCGCCGGCCCGGGGCCCACCCGCGCACCTCCCCTCCCGTGTGCCTGCTGTGTGCACCGCTGGCGCCGACGCTGCCTCTCGGGGCGCCCCTCCTCTAGGTCCTGCAGGGGCGCAGAGTCGCGACATTCTGCTGCCCCAGCTCCCTTTCCCCCAGCTGATGAGGATCCACGCTGTTTCCACTCTTAGGAGATGGAAAAGTCATTTGACGAGAAGAACGTTCCGAAGCGCCGCCCCAGGAATGCAGCCGTAGAGCAGAGGCTGCGGCGTCTGCAGGACCGATCCCACACCCAGCCCGTCACCACCGAGGAGGTGGTCATTGCAGCCACGTAAGTGCCCCCGGGGCCTCTGGGCCTTGGCTGTAAGGTCTTCTTGTAAAGAAAGATTTAAAGACTTTTAAAATGAGGCGGTCGGAAGACGGTTCAGTTAGAAGCCACAGAGAAGTAGGTGTTTAGGGATTTTCCTTGCTCTGGTGTCTCTGACCTTTGCAAAGGGATGTGTTACCTATTGTATCTCCTAGAAGAACATGAAGAGGAATTTTGTTTAATTTTTTTTTTTTTGCCTGTGCATTTTTTTTTATCTCTTTGCAAAATTTAAAACAGCAGAGTAGGTGGGGTAATATCATGAGCCTCGATGTCTGTGTCACTCAGTCTCTACAGCCAGCAACCCCCGGCCCCCCTTGCTCTACCTGTATCCTCGCCCACATCCCACTTCCTGCTGCAGTATTTTCAGGCAAACCCCAGGGATCATTTCAGCCATAAATATTTCAGTCCATATCTCAAAAAGATAAGGGTTCTCTTGATTTGTTTTTAAATAATCACGAATTTTTAAAGATTAATTGGAAGTTTGATAACTTTCCAAACCGTGGGAGGTAGGTTTTGAGCATTGTCCCAATGTGTTCAGAATGAATCTCCCAAAGTAATTCATCCAGGGATTACTGCTTCCATTAAAGTGAAAACTTTTACTAGTTTTTTAAAAATTGTTTTCCCCCCAGACACACACATACACACGCCCTTCCTGAAAAAGTGAAGTTCATCTCATTGAGGGCATCAACAGCCCAACTGTGAACCTGCTGTTAACTCAGCTGCCCTAACTTCCTTCACTTCTCTGTGTATTTGTGGATGAGTACATCTTGTATTCATTGGGAACTCTTAGCAAATCAGTTTTTTGTTTTTGTTTTTAAGAGTTGAGCGGCTATTGTAAAATAAGAAGCAACTACCCCTGGGAGCAAAACAGTAAATATAAGCAAAAATTATCCCCTTGTCAGACTTGCTGAATGTACTTTGATGTGCTTATAGATGATATGAGGCCCCTGAGTCTTTTTAAAAATAGCTTAGAACAACGTTGTAAAACATGGACATAACCTACTGCTTTGCTGGTGGTTGGTTAATACTAGCTTTCTTTAAAGTTTTTTTTTTTAAACCGGGACACTTATTCTAAATATTCTAAATCTTTTCCAAGCTCTGAAAACCTATTCTTATTCCACTGACCTTGGTCACCTCTGTCTCTTATTTCCTAAGTTTGTAATTGCTTTTCAGGTTCTTTTGTGATTTTCCCAAAGAAATGAGCAAAGGATTTTGTTCCAATATTTTTTGATTTAATGTTTCTGAATTGAAAACTACACCTTCCTTAATGCTTCTTTTCTTCTCTCTCCTCATGAATGTTCCATCTTTGGCAATTGCTTTTAAAGCGAACCTACCCCTGCTTCCTGCTCTGTGGCCACCCGCCCTGTAATGACAAGACATCCTAGTCCCACTGTAGCTAAGAGCCCCGGGCACCCTGCCAGGTACTGGACAGAAGTAGCTGCATGTCGCACTGAGAGCAGAGGTGCATCTTCAGATCTTCAATGCCTGTTATTTGTTTGACAAACAAGGAGTTGTCCCAGGGAACGTGGGGCATTTTGCTTTGTCACACTGGGGACTTCACGTCGGCCTGCATATGACAGCGTTTCATCCACCTGCTTTCATTATGTCTTGGAACTCGGATCCCACTAACCCACTTATCCGTTTGTTTTGTTTGTTTTTCATAATCCTGGTCATCCCTAAAAAATTTCATTCTTCATCTAAAACACTAGCAGTTAATAAAGATTAACAGAAAAATAGGACGTTAACCTGAATGTTGAAAGTCTGATAATACCTAGTTTTTTTTAAACACTTCTAGACATAAATACATGTTTAGAAACAATCCTACCTGTTTCTAATGGATAGAGAGACAATGCCGTTATATTTGGGGATTGGGACAATAGCAATTTATAGTGTCTGAACTTAGATGTTTTACTGTTATGTTTTAAATTGTGGTGTTTTAAAATGATGTCCTTAAGGCATGTAAATATCCCCTCTATTTTACTATTATGGGCCAAATGCAAAGGCTAAAGCTAAAATTAAAAGAAGTAAAATGACAGTGCAGAAATAAAGCTGGCATTGTCCAGAAGCGGGGCTCTCTTTGGGGAAGCGGGTTGCCATCATTCCTAGTTCTTCGCTGGACCTCAGGAAAGATGCCAAGACTCAGGTCCCCTTACTCCCATCCTCACTGTACCCTGGAAAACTGACACTGGTCTCTTGTCTGGGACAACTTGTGAGGCGCTGGTTAATCAGAGTCAAGGCAGATATTTTTCACTGGATTTAGAATTAGATTTGCCAGTGGCAGAAGGTACATTGTCTTAGACCTTCAAAGATGAACTGACCCGGTAACTAGAAGCCTTCTCCTCTACCTGGAAGTTGGAGGGATTTATCAGCCCCGACATTTCCTTCACTTTTCAAGTTACCTGGAATTTCAGATTTAACTACCTTTCAGGAAACAGGTGGAAACCTATGAGAGAAAATACCAGACTAAAAAGAGGGAGAGAATCTTTACAATTAAGCTATTTGTGTTTAGCAAGTGAAAATCAAAACCCTGTGTTGTAGATAACACTGTCGATAGAATGACTGTGTTATTTCCTAATTATTTAAAATGGAAAGACCACCTGCTGAACCACACCTTTAGATAATGTCTAAATATGCCGTAGGTAATGTCTGCGGACTCCCTTTAGCCGTATTTATTGTTGATACTAACAATACAGGTCATCTCTCCAAGATAAGGTATACCAAGGCGACTTTAATTCCTTAAATAGGAAATTCAATTTTTAGAAATAATCCAGAGCTGAAAATCTGCTCTGTGTGATATTGACCACGCAAGGGGCCCCAACCTACGCTGTTGTCTTGTTAATAGCTAACCAGCTGCCCACAACTTTAAATCTAGGTAGGGAAAAATAAGCCCTTTTTCCAATTGAAGTGACACTTTGAAGAAAGTTAGCAGACAGCCTTAGCAGTGGGCTTCTGTTTGTCTCCCTGTGTGTGGTTCACTTTTCCCCCCTTTCAGATTGCAGGCATCTGCTCAGCAAAAGGCGTTAGCCAGAGACCAGGCAGACGAGGGCAAAGATTCTGCTGGGCAAGCAGAGCCTGACCTCTCCACCCTGAGCTTAGCGGAGAAGTTGGCCTTGTTTAACAAACTGTCCCAGCCGGTCTCAAAAGCGATTTCAACGCGCAACAGATTAGACGTGAGACACAGGAGGATGAATGCTCGCTATCAAACCCAGCCGGTCACGCTTGGAGAGGTGGAACAGGTGGGTGGCCTGTGACCCAGCTCCGGTTTGCACAGAGGTCCTTAAAATGTGGGAACACGGTGTCCCTCTGAGGTTAGCGATATAGTTAGGGCATCTACCTGTAAAGTGTGTTACCTGGCGTTACTCGGTAATAACTTCATTCTTAAGGAGGATAGCCATGCCGGGGATGTATCTCTTCTCTTGTTTGCATCGTGGCCGAAATCATCTGGAGTTGAGTCCCTTTCGGGTAGAAAAATAAGGCGCATGACCTACTTTTCACCCAGATGATTTGATTAACGGGATGCATTTATACAACTACGTCTAGGTTTGGTTTCTCACCCAGAGAAGCAAGAAAACTGCCCCAAGTGTAGTGTCTCCATCCATGTCAATCCATACAGCAGTATTTACATAGGCGGTGTTTTTGTTTTTATTTTTTAATATTTATTTATTTATTTGGCTGCACCAGGTCTGAGTTGCGGCATGCAGGATCGTTAGCTGCAGATCTAGTTCCCCGACCAGGGATCGAACCCGGGCCCCCAGCATCGGGAGTGCGGAGTCCTAACCACCGGACCGCCAGGGAAGTCCCTCGGTGGTGTTTTTAAATCAGCTTTTTCCTTTTGAACTGTGTCCTCCCAGGTGCAAAGTGGCAAGCTCATCCCTTTCTGCCCCACTGTTAACACGTCTGTGTCCACCCCGGCATCTACCGTCACCCCCATGTACGCAGGGAATCTTCGGACAAAGCCGCCGCTGGACGACAGCTCCGGTGCCGCTGAGCAGAAGTTTCCTTCTTCGCTAGAAAGTTCAGACTCTCCAGTCAGAAGCGTCCTGAAATCCCAAGGCTGGCAGTCTTCGGTAGAGGCCGGTGGGAACAAAGGAGTGTCGAGAGAATCTGAAGAGACAGAAAGCAAGGGAGTCTTGACAGGTGGAGATGGTGGTGTTACAAAGTACGGGTCCTTCGAGGAAGCAGAGCCACCCTACCCCATGCTTAGCAGAGTCCGGGAAGGAGATGGCCGTAAGGAACCCATCTATGCTGTTCCGAGAAAGGGAAGCCTGGAGCTCGCCCATCCTCCCGTGGCTCAGTTCGGTGATGAACCGAAGGAATTTTCCACTGCACGAGGCACCGCACAGGGGAGCCCGGAGTGGAAGGACAGGCAGCTCTTTGAAGAGAAGGTGGACGTGGAGAAGGTCACGCAGAGGAAGTTTTCGCTGAAAGGTAACTTAACCACTTACCGCTCCTTTCCCTTCTGCTTGATGGGTCGCATGTGTTTGGGATGGTTTTTAACTGAATTATGAAGGCAGTTGACAACTAAGTGTTAAGTGTGGATTGAAAGTCCAGTGTGAATTGTACCCTCCCCAGACTTTTCTTCCTCTTGAACCCGAGACTTGTTCGGTGGCCTCATCAACGTTTCTGCCATAAAAATACCTGAAGCGCTTTCACACATCTTGAGAAGGGTTTTTGATGACTTTTGTCACGTTAACTGACATGACAGCCTTGCAAACCCCTAGCTCTTTTGGCCCCTTTTAGAAATTGATGACCCCAAAGGTCCTGGGCTGGGTGAGCATAGGGAAACCCAGTCTCTGGATTTCAGGTTCTCTTCCTAGACCCTTCTTGTGCAGACCAGCAAGCCGTGCCGCGTGGGACTGTAATTCTCTTTCTGCATTTCCGTAAAATGATAGTGTGTCAGTTATAATAGTGGCTTTGGTTTGGGAGTATGACCCATGTGAAATGTCAGAGTATTGTTTTGGAGGCGTAGAAACATTCTGCAGTGTGTAGTGCAAACCAACTTCCTGTGTCTCGCACGCAGGAAAAGACCAGTTGTCACAGAAGAAGTCTCTGGGTGGAGTCACCCCCTGGGAAGTTTGGTTTTCTCAGGGACTAGAGCGTGCCCCAGATTTGCATAAATCCCAGTGGATTGGGCAGCCTGCCATGTGCCCACGGATTGAACTCCAAGTGCGGGCCGTCCGGGGTCGGGGTCGGGGTGAAGGGCTCGAAGGATGCTTGCCCAGGGGGAGTAAGTGCTGACGGGGCTCTGTTGCTTCCCAGCGGCAGAGCTCGGGGATCCCACTGCTGAGCAGACGGGCGCAGCTGCCGGGAGACCGGTCGCTCAGACTGCACCCCCCGTGTCCTGGAAGCAGCAAGATCCCTCCGAGCAGCCGCAGGAGAAGCCCTATCGGAGTCCGTGTGCAATGTTTGCTGCTGAGGAGATCAAAGCACCGGCGGCGGAGGGCATCCTCGACTCTCCCAGCAAAACCATGTCCATTAAAGAAAGGTAAGGAGATTTGATGATGGAGAAGGAACTCTACTGGTGGGAGGGCTTCGTACAACTTGCTTTTAGAAAAAGATCTGAGGAATGGGCAAAGAGAGAAACTCATGAATCCAGCTACCAGAGAGACTGTGCTGTCAGGGCATTTGAGAGGAAACCGCGTTTACCCCCCGTGCCTGGTTTCCTGGCGCTGGGAGATGCTGCTTCAAGACTCAGACGAGGAGACATACAGAAACAGGCTTTTGCCTGCTTCTTTTGTGGGTGCTTCTGTTTTCTTTTTTTATACTCAGTTCTCTGACCAGCCAGTGACGGGAGCAGAGATCTTGGCTCTTTCCCTTTCGGATACACGTGGCTTGAAATTGAATGTGTCCACTGCTTGTGACTGTTTGTCAGTGTAAATTATATGTGGAGGGAACGGATAAAAATTAACATGTAGGACATAAATCCTCGGGATTAGAATCTAAGTTTTGTTTATTTCACAGAAAGTACAATGGGTGAGTCTTCTGCACTGCATTTAGACATTTCCTATCAGGATTCCTATTTGAGGATTAAATAACACTGAAAGCTCATTTCATTCAAAGAGTGATGGAGGGTTCAGAGGAGATAAAGAGGACAGATACAGAGAATCAGAGTGAAATATTTGGGGTTGTATTTTCTGTGTCAGCCTTTAGCAGAGGATGTGAGTGACAGGAAGACTGGGTGTGGAATGTTCTCGTGAATTTCCCAATTTGATTGGCAGAAGTATGGTTCCGCCCACCCGGATCCCTCCTTAGCACTTCCACTGTTCAGGAGTTTTCCTGCTCTGAGCGGCACTGGCCACTCTGATTTTTTCTAAGTACATTTCCAGCTACTTAAGACGATGTATCAAACCACAGTGAAAACTCTTCCTTCGGTTTTTCAAGTCAAACTTTTGAATAATATTCATAAAGTATTAAATGGATGGAGACTTTTTCAACCAACAGATTAATGAGACTGTTAAAGCTTATTTTCTTTAGCCTTTAATTATTTAAAATTCAAAATACAGAATACCTATGAGACTGAGGAGGCATGGGTGTTGGGGCCAAAGGGGTGAGCTAAATAAAAGGAGTGATGCTTGAATCAGGGAAGCAATTTGGCCTATTCTGGCATGAAGTCCTCTCCACAGAAACTGGCTCAAAGAGGGTTTGGTCCCAGATACCTAACTTTTTTTTTTTAATTGAAGTATAGTTGATTTACAATATTGTGTTAGTTTTAGGTGTACAGCAAAGTGATTCAGTTACATGTATATTTTTTTCAGATTCTTTTCCATTATAGGTTATTATAAGATGTAGAATATAGTTCCCTGTGCTATACAGTAGGGTTTGTTTATCTTATATATAGTAGTGTATATATGTTAATCCCATACTTCTAATTTATCCTTCCCCCCACTTTTCCCCTTTGATAACCATAAGTTTGTTTTCTATGAGTCTGTTTCTGTTTTGTAAGTAAGCTCATTTGTATTATTTTTTAGGTTCCACATATAAGTGATATCATATAATATTTGTCTTTCTCTGTCTGACCTACTTCACTTAGTATGATAATGTCTAGCTGCATCCATGTTGCTGCAAATGGCGTTATTTCATTCTTTTTCATGGCTGAGTAATATTCCACTGTGTATATGTACCACATCTTCTTTATCCATTCATCTGTCGATGGACATTTAGGTTGTTTCCATGTCTTGACTATTGTGAATAGTGCTGCTGTGAACATAGGGGTGCGTGTATCTTTTCGAATTATAGTTTTCTCTGGATATATGCCCAGGAGTGGGATTGCTGGATCATATGATAACTCTATTTTTAGTTTTTTGAGGAACCTCCATGCTGTTCTTCATAGTGGCTGCAGCAATTTACATTCCCACCAACAGTGTAGGACGGTTCCCTTTTCTCCACACCCTCCAGAGACCCAACTATTGATAACTGGTTAGGTGAGAAGGAAGAGGTACCATTTAAGGGAAATAATGATAAGTATCACTTATACACAAGTTCTGATGTTTTACCCATCAGAAAACATTCTTGGGGTAAAATTCCAGTAGAAGATAATAATATACCCCTTCTCTCAAAGGCTTTTAAAGCGATTCCCCATCTTGGGGTATATTCTGTCTGTTAGACAAAAAAACTTCATCAGATGTCCTATCTGCTGTGCAGTCATTCTTGGTTCACTTGCCTGTTTTTAGTGAATTTTAGTTTCTCTCTTTCTGAAAACGGTTTTAATCCTACTGTAAAATTCTAATTTTTTAAAAACGCGAGATGCTGTAAAGGTGCACCTCCCTAACCCGGGCTTCGTAGATGTCTGAGGAGATGGAAGATGGCTGTAAGGTTGCTGTGAGCTGCCTGGAAGGATGTTCAAAGCCGACTGTGTGCACACGGACCTCCTGGCTGGTGGGAGATAGCGCTTCTCACAGATCCAAGGGGCTCCCGGTCCCAGTCTGTCCAGAAGCATGATCATGAGAATGCTTCTTAAATTTTCAGCTATTCAGTTTAATTGTCAAACTGTACATTTAAAAAAGGAGGAGGGACACTTTATTTAGCATTTATGTTTGTAATAAATTATGCCAAAACAAAATATATTGCCAGAGATCTTCCCCCCCACCCCCACCCCTTATGTTGATGGTACTTTTATTTGCACTTTGCTAAAGCTATATATCTTTACGGTCCATATGCGATAGCTTTTCCCCAAGGGCGGGGGTGTCTATTACTCCCTTCTGTTAAAATAAAATAATGAAGCTTGACCATTAAAAATAAGAATGCTCTTCTTATATTCATTTGGGCTTCCCTTTTTTGAGATGACATATAAAACAGAACTTTTAAACCTTATTCTAATTCCTCTGACCGCCTCATTTCGCGGAAGGAGAGGTTGAATTCCAGTGGCCTCTGGGGCCACGTGGCCAATAGGACCACCCCCGGGGGCTGGTCGTCAACTCTTCCCCTCAGTACACGTGGCAAGGCTGCTGTGTGTTGAGGTCAGCGTTTCGGCAGCTAACGTGTGTTCTCACGGGGGGACGTCGGTTAGAGGGCAGCAGTTCTCACAGGACAGCAGTGCTGGGAAGAGCACTCCCTCCTGCTGTACTAATGTTCTCAACTCACGTGTTCTTGGCATCACTTGTTTCACATTTCACTTTCATATTCCAGACTCTCCAGAAGTGGAGACCGGACTTTGTCAATTTCCGTCATCATTTCTTCTAAGCAGCTGCAGCCTGAGGATACGGTTCTGCCTTCCTTGATCTTGAGCATCTGTCTCTTTCCCGCTCAGGACTTGAGAATCTTAAGTCCTCCGTACCGAGGACCGCCGAGGGTCCCAGGCTGCCCAAGGCGTTCCCCCTGTGTGACCTTATTGAGGGCTGAAGACAGCCCTTCGAAGGAGGCAATTCTCTCCCCATTTCGTAGATGTAAACTAAGACTTCCGGAAGGGTAGCAACTGAGAAATTAGAGGAAACCCTCCACACATTCCTCTTTTAGAACATGTTTGACGGTCTGGGAAACATATCTAATAGGTCCTGTTCTTTCTTCATCTTTTCTGACATCTCGAACGTCAGGTTTGCATCATAACTAGCATAAAGTTTAGGGTATATCCTGCTTTTCCCATTGGATTGATAAGATCACTGCTTCACAACTGCCTACGTGGTTTGGGTTTAAATTGTCCCTGATGGGGCACGTCTTTGAAAACCGTGGGAAATCGAATCTATTTTGTGTTATTTAGGGATAAAACACTTGATACCTCTTTAGAAGTGTATTAGGCTTTTAGAAATCTTTTTTCCACCGTTACTGAAACAACTGCTCTGTGTTTTCATTTTCGGGGGGGAGAAGATGACTAAAAAAGGCGAAAGAGCCGTCCTTCCACTGGGAAATTGATGGAGCGTACGGATGTATTGAACTCCCAGGAATGTTGAAGAGGCCGCCCATGCCTCTGGCTGAGCCTGCAGACTCCTGCCTTATAGGGCCTGGCCGGGGTCCCCCTGTGTTCCCTGCGAGCCCCACCTTCCACCCAGCCGGACTCGAGGTTCTTACCTTGCGGCCCGGAGGTTTCAGCCACTGGAGGGCCCCGGATTTATGTTGGCATTACGGACAAAGGTGTCTTTCCTTTGCTGCCTCCTTTTCTGATCTTTGATTTGCCCGCATTTAAAAGACATATTAGTTCACTCCTCCAGCCTATAAGCCAGCCAAGGCCAAGATCTGATGTAAGGACTAACCCGTGCTGTTCAGCCTTATCTGTGTGGTGTCTGCGATTCTCTGAAATAAGGCGCATTTTTAAAGGAGGGAGGAAAGAAAAGTACTGCATCTTAGAGGCACTCGGTGTGCCGGGCCCGGATCTGACCCAGCCCTGTCTGCCGTGAGCCTGCAGAACTTGTTGCAGTCGAGCCGGGCTCTCAGACCAGTGCCGCGGAAACAGCCCGCCTCAGGCCGGTGTTCCCTGCTGGGCAAGCATGGGCTGTGGCTGGAGGGAGAGCCGGTTCCCCAGTGGCCTGGCAGGCACCCATCACGGTGGCCCCGGCCAGGCCTTGGGGTGAGTAACTCACGGGTTCTCAGCCTCGGACTCAGCAGATGCCCAGGCTCTCAGCATCCCAGCCCTGCAAATAATAGCGCTTGGACTTGGCGGACGTTAAAAGCGCTGACAGCTGTTTGAGTTGCACAGGCAGTAATTTATAGCATGTGCAGGACCAGACGCTTGCCCCCGACCCACCCCAGCCCTCTGCAGTGCACGGTGGTCTGCGGGGACTCAGGAGCGTCACGAGATGGCAAGAGAGAAGGCATTTGGAAAGGTCTCCCGCCCTCCTCAGCTTGTTCAACACCAAGTCGGAAATCTAAGGGGACAGGACTAATACATGTATGTTTCAGTGCGTGTTACTTGTTCTCCGTCACTTGCACTCTGCAGGCTCCGGCTGGGCCTACTACCACGTGGGCTCAACTGAAGCACAGCTTCTTCCATATTATTTTGGTTACTCTGTAGTCTTTGGAAGTTCCTGAGGATGACCCTGCCAGCATATCTAATAGCAAGATTTCAGGCTCTTGGAAGGGAGGAATTCTTTGAAGGCTATCCCAGGGGAGGGGGGAAGTATATAAAAAAGCCAGAATTACAGTGCAGTTCCTAACACATGAGAGCGAAAACGTGCCTGGTCAGCTTACACACAACTAGTGAAACAAGCCAGGATGTGCCGGGGCTGGAACCAGAGCTCCCTGCCCCAGTGACATGCAGGGTGACCTGGGTCAGTGACATCCTCGGCCTGTGTGTGCACCCATGTCTCATTCAGAACAACAACATCCAGTGTCTTAGAGGTTGCCGAGCACATCAGCAGAGCACGCGGTGGGCTGCAGAGTGATTACAGATCCGCACTTCGCCTTTTTCTAAATCAGTCTTCCATTCCTCCGTGCAGCCGCCGGGGTAACCACATGATTCTCTAGATGATGTTGGCATGGCTTCAGACATTTGGGACCTTATTTTTGAGAATGCCCTTAAAGACCATAGTGCATTCTTTTTAATAAACGCAACTTCTGAGACTGCCTTTGATTTTTTTAATTTCTCTGAAATCACTTGGACTCTAATCTGATTACAAAGGTGAGGTAGCCAAGATGAATAACTACTGGTCTGGGTCAAGGGTGAAGTAGGAGCTGGTTCTGAGCCGTAAGGAGAGTATCAGTGAGATGAATGTCCGTGTTCACAAGATGATGAATTGGAAATACATCTTCATTTGGGTGGTACTGGCATGCTTACCTTTTGGAAGTCTCCTTTATAGACGCTTTGAAAGCTCTACTGCAGCATGCAAATACTCATGGTTTCTTTTCATGATTTGATTTTATTTGATTATTTTTTCCTGTTAGAATAAAACTGACTCACTCAGAATAATTGGAGGAAAGATAAAATCTTAGTCCTTATATAGTCTGACATTCAGATGGAAACCCTTAAAGGAAATTAGAATCTGTTTTCAAGTACATGAACTAGCCCTTGTAGAATGCAGAGTATTGCCAAGCGTCATAGATCATAGAATTTGGGCCTAAATGAGAGCAAGTAGGGTCTTAGATATAAGATTCTGACTCTAGTTTCCAGTGTGGATTTTTTCCCTCACCATCAAGCCAGTGTCTGACACCAGCTGGGTGTCCTACAGTTCCACCCAGTTCTGATGTTACCTACCTGGAGACAGCATCAGACCCCACAGGGTAAGCGCCCTGTCCCACAGGACCGCCCCTCCCCCTTTCTGCACACACCAGTGGCAAGTCCAGGCCGTCACCTGTGCTTCTGACCTACCAACTGTCTGCAGACTGAAGGTTCCAACAACCTTCTCCTTGGACTCAATTACTTTGCTAGAGTGGCTCACAGAACTCAGAGAAATGTATTTATTTACTAGACTTCAAGTTTATTATCAAAGAAGGTAACTAAGGCACAGGCAGATAGAAGAGATGCACAGGCGAGGTGTAAGGAGATGATGTGGAGTTTCATGCCCTCACCAGGTGCACCAACCTCCCAAAACCTCCATCCGTCCGCCAACCCAAGAACTCTCGGAACCCTGTCCTTTTGGCTTTTTTGTGGAGGCTTCATTACATAGGCCTGATTGAGTTGAATCACCAATGCCCAATGATGTAATTAATCTCCAGCCCCTTTCTCCTCCCTGGAGGTCAAGGGGGGGGGGGACTGAAAGTTCCAACCCTCTAATCCCAG
The DNA here is from genome assembly GCF_965194805.1 of Balaenoptera borealis. Taxonomy (NCBI): domain Eukaryota; kingdom Metazoa; phylum Chordata; class Mammalia; order Artiodactyla; family Balaenopteridae; genus Balaenoptera; species Balaenoptera borealis. The sequence continues at coordinate 182,553,320 of NC_138866.1, read as the reverse complement.
GGTTGGTCCTCCTGGCAACAAGCCCCCACTTAGATGCTTCCAAAAGTCACCTCATCCACATAAGACACCATTACCACTCTCATCATTCAGGAAGTTCCAGAAGTTGTAGGAGCTCTGTGCCAGGAAAGGGGACAAAGACGAAGTATATATTTATTATAAATCACAATATCACGGGTAAATGAGGCGGCATTATACCAGCTTTGTGGAGTGAATGTTGGGTCTTACCTGCTGTCACATAGCAGAAGGGGGAAGGGAAGGAAAAGGAAGAGGTCGGGAAAGGGGATAGGTCCAGAGTTTGAAGCCTTTGCCCCCCTTGAACTCCTTGGGGAGTTCTTTATAGCTTGCTTTCCATTATTTGACTGAGCGAATACAAGTATACAGTATGATTCTGTACGAATTTGTAGATGTACATGGATTCATATTTACCGCAAAATCTGTTTTCTTATTTGCTTAACTAAACTTTTACCGTGGAGTATGGTATATTTCATCCCATCTCCAATTCAAATATTATTGGAGTCAGGACACTCGGTAGAAGGGCCCTTGGAAGCCATCTACTTCAGTTCCCACTGTGACCAGTAAGGAAGGGAGACCAGGTTACTTGACAGGAGTTAACAGCCAAATGAGCGCTGATGTGTTGCTTAAAAATATGCTCTTTATGGACATGCATTAATGAATGTTTAGAAGACCTAGCCCAGCAGACTCACCATGAGGGAAAGGAGTCCAATCATTTTTTTCCCTAATCCTTAAATTGTTTGAGCATCAGCTCAAATGAGTTTAACGATCACCACTTTTGTGCCTTTTATCTCTCCTGTGTTTGTCCAACTTAAATGCCCAAGACTGAAACAGCCTCATGTTCATGAGAATAACCTTTCGTAGATTTTAACATCCAAGCAGCTTTTTATCAAGTCACACCATAGTTGAACTAAAGTAGGTTAGGTAAAAACCTCAGTTAATTAGATTCTGTTTTTGTATATAGCTTTCCCCTGAGGAAAGTTGAAATGATAATTTTTAAAATGGGTTTATAGAGAAGTTTCTGTATTAAGAAGGCAGATTGGAAAGACCAAGTTCATTTGGAAGAAAAGAACAGGACTTAGAATACAGGACATCTTAACATCATCTTTTACCTGTAATTAAAACATGTGATATTCAGAGATTGTCAATAGCTTTAAATTTTTAAACCCGTTTCTGCTATCCAGCTTTAGTCATTAAATGTTAATTCATCAAGTGACCAGAAGGGATCACTAGAAGACATTTTTCTCTGGGGACGTTTACTTTTATTTTCCTTCCTGCTCTCAGCCCAAAGGCAAGGAAAAAACAGAGATATTCCTTTGGTAGAATGATGTTGCATCTTTTATCTGGGAAAGTCAGTTTTCAGCTTTGCATTTCAATCCGATTTTAAGACTGTTGGGACCATCTTAGAAAATATAATAATCTACATAATATAGTAATCTATACTATTTTTCCAGACAGACTTTCTTCAGAATAAGTGACATTCAAAACGATTCAAATTAGGCAGCTGTGGTCATTTCTTGGGCAAAGACTTCTGGATGACTTAAACTGTGGTTCTGTTACCAGGAAGGGTTGGTGCTGAACTCTTATTGGTCGGTGTGTCTTCCCCTTAGATTAGCACTGTTGAAGAAAAGTGGCGAGGAAGACTGGAGAAACAGACTTAACAGAAAGCAGGAGTATGGCAAAGCGGCCGTCACCAGCAGCCTGCACATCCAAGAAACGGGACAGTCACTCAAGAAGAAGGTAACATTGTCCGTGCGCGGGAAAAGCATTCTAACTAAACCACGCTTGGACGTGCATCCACCAGGCGAGCATGCATAACTTAACTGGTTACTACCCTGGGAAGCATAGCACTCTCTTGCCACGAGGGTCCACACTTGAAGTTTGTCCCACAGCGGCTTCAGTTGATCACCAGGTAAAGTCTTGAGATGTTCTAGAACTGGGAACAGCACCACGTACCTAATGCATCAGCAAGCAAGTTCCTAAATTTGGAAGTGTGCACTTTTACTTTGGTTTCAGACCTTCTTAAATGAAGTCTGACTTTACAATGTTATTAAAGTCTTTAGAAAGAAAAACTGTCATTGACCGCTAACCGTTCGTAAGTTGCATATACAATATGGGCTTGAATGTCCTATGCCGAGGTTTAAAACAGGAGTATACAAGAGAAGGACAAAATTGTGGTCGGTGAGGACTTATTTCATAATTGAAGACATGTTTCATGATGAGCAGGTAAGCCTTTTTATTGAGAAGGTACAGCAAAGTATGGTACAAGTTTCGAGAAAATTAAGTAATACACTGTTGTTGATACGGGCAAGCATTTCTTCATAGGCAAATGTAGTTGTCAAATTACCAGTAATGATGACCAGCTTTGACCAGTCAGTGCACACTCTCAAAGCGGACGGTGACTTGCCCCCTGCATGGCCCTGTGATTGCCAATGCACTGCTGGCTGGGGGCAAAGTAGATGCCGTAGCACACCCACTGGCCAACTTCTAGGATCAAAAGTCTTCAAACAAAAAGGAAAACAAAATACTTACAACCAGATGATCACCTGGACCCCTTCCAATCTAAAACAATTTAATAAGCATCCGTGGAAGAAAGAAATGATGAACGTGACCTTCAGGCGTTCAGAAACTTACATTAAAAGGAGGTGTGTCCACAGGGGTGTGAGGGGAGAGTTCTGACACTGTTTCCTGTAGCACTTCTGTGTTTTCATAGGTTAAATTGAAACAGCAATTTGAATTCTCTTTTTTGAGACAGACATATGACATTAAAGAAAATGACTAAAGACATTTAAAGCTCAGCCATTTGTAAAGTTCTCAGATCTAATTGGATATTCAAGCACCTGTGTAGGAAATCTGGACTTCCAGAATGAGATCCGGAAGTGAAAGAAAACTCTGCCCCTCAAATCATTGATCCCCATTGCCCACAAACTTTATTTAAAAGCTTGATTTGAAATCATCGGTTCACACATAACTTTAGCGCTTCACTCTTGGTCATGTCGAAAGACGCAAAGAAACCTTCCCTAGCAGGTCCCGCACGGCACCGTGAAAAGTAAAGCTACAAAGCACAAAGCCAGGCAGAGCCCTCGTGAGTAGTGGACTCGATTGCAGCGCTCTACCCACTTTGGAGACAGAGATCTTCCGAGGCTGGGTAGCCCAGAGGGCTGGGAGTGGCGGGTGAGAACAGAACGGCCTTAACACTAGGCAGAGGTTCTCAGGAGGCAAGAGATGGGAGACGGGGACCGCGGTTGCCCCTGGGGTGGAAAACCCAGTCCGCGGCAGCCCTGGCTTGAGTGGGAAGTGGTGTCTTGGGCTCACGGACGCGGCGGGTTCTGCACCAGCAGTGAACTCACCGTCGCTCTCCTGCTCCGAGACCTAGTTCACTTCGGCCCAAGACAATAAGCTCTTTGAAGTTAAAATAAGCCCATCTATTTTCAGTTTTTCTAGCAAGCATTGGGAAATCACAAGTTCTGTTGAGGTCAGGTGGTTTTCCCATGGCCTCTGATAAGCCCTTGGCTTCATGTCTTCCCAAGGGCGGGCTGTGTATTTTCAGCCACGCCTTCGCCAGCTCAGATGAAGCAGCAGAGCTGCCTTGAACCTGATCTGCCTTAAGACAGTCCCTCGGGTAGCTGGTGGCGGGGGGAGGTGCTTGAGACATGGCCAGGGCTTGCTGGGTGTCCAGATGCTTCTCTGGAGGAGGAAGGACATTCATGACACGTGCTCCATGCAGATGGGAGCTTGCTGCCTGGGCTGGAGCTAGACTTGCTAGGGGCACAAGCTCTGGAACCTTCCATCTTTTGCACCAAGGGACAAGGGACTAGATTTACAGTCAGGTCATCACTTCCTGCACAGTTTCTGAGTTCATCAAACGCACATATTCGTGGTTACGAAACATTTTACCGTTTGGCCTCCTCGAGCTTTTGTGTGCAGTGAGCAGGGTCCCACGAGTTACAGCCTGTGGAGAAACAGAGGAAGCAGGACGGACATGGAGACCGGCCTCTCTATAAATCACTTCCCCTGTGAAACTCCACGCCGTCCAGTAAATATAATGCGAGCCACACGAGTAATAAGAGATTGTCATGCAGCCACATTAAAAAAAATGATGTAAAGGTGCCTTGAAAATCTAAAACAGTTTTTGTTTCTGTCAAAGGGTTTGTCCCAAAACAAAACAAATTTTTGGTGCTCTAACCCGCGTCTCACTGGGGGTCCTATATGGAAGAAAATACTCTTTTGGTCCATGAATAGATTTGAGGTTAGATTTTAGGTTAGTTAGAGTTTTCCTTTCCCTTCTAAAAGATCAGTCATGCCTCAAGAGCTGATGTCACTTAACATCAGGTCCTTGCTTTCCAAATTTATCCCCCAGAATCAGGATTGATGATTTGGAGCTTAACAGGGCTGATCATTTACTTCGCGGACCCTGTCGTTTCCTACGACAAACAGCTTGGGTTCTTTCTCTCTCTCGCCATCCCTCTTCCCTTCCTCCTGTTCGTGGTTTAGGGCATTGCTAACCTGACTTACACACTTTTGCCCTTGTCGTGTATAGAATTAGTTCTAAAGATGGCAAAGCCCGTTGGTTTGTAGGTACGGCCGGGCTCGTAGTGCAGGGAATGCGTCCACTGGAGCGTATGGTATGTGGAGAGTTTCCTTCAGAGTGACGCATCCCATCCCGAGAGTGAGAGAAATGAAATGAAGCCAAGTTTGAAAAAAAAAGGGATTTGGCCGGAGTCTCTTTGTGTCAACTAAATTGCAGTTATGTATTTTCACCAAATCATTATTTAAAATTCCAACCCCATTTTGGCATCTTCAGTATTTAAGGCAGAGACAGTGACTCCTGTGCCCTTTGGTCAAGATAATCATCAATGTTTCAGACTTTTTCCAGGAAATAAAAACCCTGTATAGAGTTTGTGGTTACAAGCCCGAGTCCACATCTGAGTCACAGATCAGGATTTGATATCTGGCTGTGCTGCCATCAGCGTGTCAAGTCAGTGAATCAAGCTAAGGTCTGTGATGTCCCCAGAACAAGTCCTTGAAAATTCTAGGAAGGTCAGTCTGCCACATTCGTGTTCTGATTGGCTCTGTCATTGAAATTCAAAATCACAGTTCAAGAGCATGAGGTCAGTTGAGGGTAAGAGGGCAAGGAAGGCTGTTGGTATGACCTCCAATTAAAGATTATTATCCCGCTGGCGAGTGATGGGTTCACTCGGTGTTTGTGCCACCCGATCGTGTGGGCATGTGCATGCTTCTCCTGGCACCCAGCACAGAGTTCTTGAAAATGATTGTGACACCATAACCCGATCCTACCCTTCCAGCACTCTGCAATGTCTCCTGTTTGTTTTAACCTGTAGGAAGAAGGAGGAGTTACAGATGATAATGCCATTTCTAATCTGCTTTGGGTAAGCCTGACTCTCACATAGATCTCCTCGCCACGTGGAACTCTCATCCCCGACGCTTCCCCTTGGTGCCCCTCTCTGTTTGGTTTTCTTATCCCGAGGCAAGATGCCACCTTGATCCAGAGTGGAGCGCTATCCTGTTTCCTGAAATTTTGTTTCAACCGTAGAATGAAAAAACTTGAAAGACGTTAAAGAAGATAGTTTATATTCGATGTTCAAACGGTCCACGAAAGTCAGGGTTCCCCTGTAGGTCACGGAATATCTTCTGTAAATTGCAGTAATCTTGCCAGTAACTCAATTACTGCACAGAGCTGACTTGGGTATATTTACTGTGCTTGTGTGGGGATTTCTGTTAGCATTCTAAAAAAATAAACAAGTAGGACGGACTTTTTTGGGAAGAGAATTGAAATTGCAATGAGTAGATTAACTTTCTGTGAGAGAAATCCGTGTTTTTGTCCCTCCCCCTTCCCCACCCCGCTGTGATAAATCTTCTCTTTTCACCTCTAATCCTCTTGCTTTGCTCTATAGGAACCTGTATATGCTTCTACTTATTCTCCTGCTATACCTGCTGCCCATAAATACCTGTCTTTTGTATCTATTAATCAGGTGAGGAATTGCCTACACGTATTAAGCCTCATTGCAATTTCTGAGCAGCAGGGAGAAACTTGTTTCATTTGGGGAAGTAACTCCTTTGCTGCATCTCTGTGTGTGTGTGTGTGTGTGTGTGTGTGTGTGTGTGTGTGTGCACGTGCACGCGCGCGCGTGCAAATGTAATCGCTACTTCATATATTTAGGGTCAGTCACCCACATCTCAACTTTTGCTCAGACCCCTAGGGAGACCTATGGTATTAATTCATCTCATAGTCACGTAACTGGTTGAAGAGGAAAGTTCCCCATTTTAATCTCCAAGGTTTATATCCTAAATTGAGTCAGGAGCCCAAGAAGGACCCCGGGGTTATCTTGGTAAAGTAGGAGGAGGTGGCCCAGGCACTTTGGGGCGTGGAAGAGACAGGGTGGAAGAGGCGGTCCTGATGGGAGCTGGCTGCCACGGTGCTGTTGGCATGGCAACCACAGCCCTCCTTCCCCACTCTCCACCTCCACTGCACCCCGTCTGAGCCCCACTGCAGAAGGGAGACCTAGCCTGGGCTGATATGATACGTCGGTACATAATATGTGATGATGTTTAAAGCTAAACATACCAATGATTGTTCGTTATTCCCCTTGGAATGTCCCTGGGGTCAGAGTAGCTAGAAACAGTGGCTGCATCCCCTTTGCCACGAGCCCCAGGTGCTAGTTGCCCTCCGTCTGTGGGACCTGGCCGGTCATTCCCCTCTTGGGGCTTCTGTCTCCTCATCAGCCCTGGGACCACGCCTCTCAGGTCGCCTCCAACTAGAAGTCTCATGACTGTTCTGTCCCTTTAGGACTCGTGGTGACAAAGCAGGTCTTTGAGGGAGAGGCACAGGATTTCAGCCAGAGGAAGGGTCCGGTGGGTCCTCCCGGCTTCATCTGGCATCTTCACAAGTGGAAGCTGCCCGTTTCTTCTCCCGAAGGCGGCCTTTCCCTCACTCTTCTTGGCGCCTTTCCTCTGAAGCTAGGAATGCGGGTCTGTGGGAGCCCAGCCTGCATAGCCAGCCGGTGTCCACCCCAGAAAAGAGGCTGAGGTCTGGAGCGAACCTGCTGTTGCATCACTAAGGGGGGAAATGCCTGTTTTCTTCTAAATAAGTCAGTGTTAAACTTTAAAAGAAAAGATATATTACTGAAGTCTTTAAATATAAATTATGTATATTATATAATACACGTGTGTGTGTGTGTGTGTGTATATATATATATATATATATATAGTATACTTTTTTTATAGACTTTACTTTTTAGGGCAGTTTTAGGGTCACAGCAAAATTGAACAAGAAGTGCAGAGACTTACCCTAACCCCCCCCACACACACACACAGCCTCCCCCATTATCAGCATACCCCACCGGATGGCATGCTTATTACAGTTGACAAGTTGTTATCCCTCAGTGTCCATAATTTATATTTGGGTTCACTCTTGGTGTCGTACATTCTCTGGATTTTGACAAATGTATAATGACGTGTATCCATCATTGTAACATCATACAGAGTAGTTTCACTGCCCTAAAAACCCTCTGTGGGGACTTCCCTGGTGGTCCGGTGGTCAAGACTCCACGCTTCCACTGCAGTGGGTGCAGGTTCGATCCTTGGTTGAGGAACTAAGATCCCATGTACCGTGGAGCGCAGCCAAAAAAAAAAACAACTAAACAAACAGAAAACAAAAACCCTCTGTGCTCTGCCTCTTCATCCCTACCTCTTTCCCCCCTCTTCCTTCCCTTGGCAACCACTGATGTTTTTACTGTCTCCATAGTTTTGGTCTTTTCCAGAATGTCATATTGTTAGAATCGTACAGCATATAGCCTTTTCAGATTGGCTTCTTTCACTTAGTAATATGCATTTAAGGTTCCCCCATGTATTTTCATGGCTTGATAACTCACTTCTTTTTACCACTAAATAATAGTCCTTGTCTGGATGGACCAGTTTATTTATCCATTTGCTTACTGAAGGTCATCTTGGTTGCTTCCAAGTTTTGGCAGTTGTGAATTAAACTGCTCTAAACATCCATTGCAGGTTTTTGTATGGACATAAGTTTTCAACTCATTTGGATGCCAAAGAGTATGATTGCTGGATCTTATGGTAAGAGTATGTTTAGTTGTGTAAGAAACTGCTAAACTGTCTTCCCAAGTAGCTGCACCGTTTTGCATTCCCACCAGCAATGGATGAGAGTTCCTGTTGCTCCACATCCTCGCCAGCATTGGGTGGTGTCAGTGGTTTGGATTTTGGCCATTCTAATAGGTGTATACAAGTATCTTGTTGTTTTAATTAGCATTTTCCTGATGACGTAGGATGTTGAACATCTTTTCATCTGTATATCTTCTTTGGTGAAGTGTCTGTTCAGATCATTTGCCCATTTTTAAATTGGTTGTTTTCTTCTTGTTGAGTTTTGAGAGTTCTTTGTATATTTTGGATAGCAGTTCTTTATCAGGTATGTCTTAGGCAAATATTTTCTCCCAGTGTGTGGCTTGTCTTCTCATTCCCTTGACAGTGTCTTTCACAGAGCAAAAGTTTTTAATTTCAATGAAGTCCAGCTTATTAGCTGTTTCTTTCATGGATCATGCATTTAGTGTTGTATCTAAAAAGTCATCACTGAACCCAGGGTCATCTAGATTTTTTTCTATGTGATCTACAAATTTTATAGTTTTGCATTTTACATTTAGGTCTGTGAGCCATTTTGAGTTAATTTTTGTGAAGGGTACAAAACCTGCATCTAGATTCTTTTTTTTTTTTTTTTGCATGTGGATGTGCAGTCATTTGTTGAAAAGACTATGAAAAGACTGTCTTTTCTCCACTGTATTACCTTTGCTTCTTTCAAAGATTAGTTGAGCATATTTGTGTGGGTATATTTCTGGGCTCTCTACTCTGTTCTATTGATCTATTTGTGTGTTTTTTCACTAGTACCACACTGTCTTGGTAGTAATGGTACTTTTGTAGTAGCTTTACAGTAGGTCTTGAAGTTGGGGAGTGTCAGTCTTCTGACTTTTTTCTTCCCCTTCAATACTGTGTTGGCTAATCTGGGTCTTTTGCTCCTCCATATAAACTTGTCTGTTCATCAATATCCACAAAATAACTTGCTGGGATTTTGATTAGAATCGCACCAAATCTATAAATCAAGTTGGAAAGAACTGACATCTTGACAAGATTGCATCTCCCCATCCATGAACATGGACTATCTCTCCATATATTTTTAAGTTTAAAGAAAAATAACATTTACCAAAGGCAATCTATGTCTTATCACTTCAAAGTTAAAATGGCCTAAAAATCCTGTATTTTTACTGCTGGACAATTTTCCCAGATAAATGTTTTACATACCAGTGATGGGGCACTACCTCCTCAGTGTTCCTGGAGATCCTTTCCTCTAGCAGTCTTGGTATAAATATTCAACAATGCAGGGGCTCAGAGAGGGAAACAGAACATTTAAACAGCACACAAGTTCTGTCTAAATGGACTATTTGTCTCTTGTCAGGCTTCAACCCACGTTTTCTTCTTCCTCACATGCCTCAGGGCTGTATCAGAATAAGATTTTCCTTGTTCCCTTCCTTTCATCTTAGTTGCTGGGAAAGGGTGACAAGGTCAGATTATAGTCACTTTGAGGTCCAAACCTAGTTGAGATCTTTTCCCATGTTTTGTTCAGGCCACGTGAGGCTCTGGGCACTGATGATGGATGGAAATCACTTAAAGAGATGGCAGAGCTAAATTTCCTTAACAGTGCACAGGATTCGAAATGGTGATAGCATTTTTGAAAACTGAGAAGTGCTGATTTGTCACTGTACCTTATTTCTCTTAACACATGATTCTGTGATTTCTTCCTGTGATGTAGTTTCACTAGAGGTGAATAAGATAAAAACTTAAAAGTCAGATCACAGTATTTTCTATCTATGAAGCTCTCCACTTGTAGAAGAATTGTACCCTTAGATCTGCACTAATCCTAGCCACACGTGTTAGTTCTCTCTCGTGTATCACCTCCTGTGTCAGAAACACTTAGTGAGATTTGCAGTGTGATTTCTCAGGTGTACAGAGGCAAACCCATCAGTAGCAGTATGGTAACCTGAAAACATTCTTGCAGCTTAACCCTTTGCACAGTTTCTAGCTGTGTCCTACCGAGTCTCTGTCCATCCCTAAGACCCTCCTTTCTTCCCAACTGTTTCACTACCTTCTCCTCCCCTCCTCCTCCCCCTCCCCTTCTTCTTCTCCTTCTTCTTCCCGTTCTCCTTCTTCTTCCTCTTCTTCTTCTCCTTCTTCTCCTTCTCCTCCTCCCCCTCCTCCCTCTCCTCCCCCTCCCCCTTCCCCTCCCCTCCCCCCTTCTTCTTTTCTCCTTCTCTCTCTTTCATTCCCTCCCTCCCCTTCCTCATCTTTCTGCATCACGTTCATGAGATCTATATTTGAAAGAGTAAAAGATAGATTGGGTAGGGCTTCTATTCATATTATGCCCCAACTCCCTTACTCTCCCAGTCAATCCTAAATATCATCAGCTAAACCTAGGAAAACCTGAAAAATGACACAGTGCTTACTATATACTATGTATTATGTCCTTCTCTAAATGAGGAAAGAAAACCTTCGAAGGGAAAAGCAAGACAAGACAATCATGAAGTTTTAAGCTAAAAAAAAAAAAAGTACATGGACAAAGATGTCTATCTTGCCTGTTTTCACATTTTGAGTTCTAAAATTTAATAGCAACTTGTGATACATTTTATTAATTTCTAAAGGGAATAAATAAACTGTATATTTATACATATAATACACACATATGATATATATACAAATATATAAGATATATATATACACGTTATATATATCTTACTGCATTATAGAACCATTTAAAGTCAGATAAGGGGAATCAGGGGCTTCTAGACCAACCCTACTAAGTGGTAAAGTTAAGGTGAAACTTCTAGAGAAGCAAAAACGTTTATGTTTAACAACGTCATTTAGAGGTGAGTGAAAAGCATGCTCCTTAGCGTAGCTCTGGCAAAACCGCTGGACACTTTGAGTCCTGGAACACCTGTGTCATCCCAGGGCTTACATCCATCACGTTCTCCTTGGGGCTGCAGGAGAATCCAAGTGCCTTGGGAAGTGGAATTGTTGATCTGTGGATACCATTTTTCTGAGTCATTAACCACACTTCCCGTGCACCAGGACTCTGGAGATTTTACTGAGTGCACCATAGAACTGGTGATGTCTGGATCTTTGGAGAAGAAAACTGTCTTGGCACTTTATATGTTTTTTAAAATATTTTAAGGCTAGTGTCCTATTGATTTGATTAAAATTCACTCCTGAAACTTCATTTTCCAAGAAACCTTACCCTCTTTTTTGAATTTTGATGAGGTTTTCCTAGCAAGTCCACCTCATAGTTTATAAGGGCCTGTGATTCAGAGAATTACGTGGAATTAGGGTCATCTCACCACTCATGAGTAGGAAGGACCTGGAGATAGAAGCTCTTTCTGTTCTGGGGACGATGCTTTTCTTTCCTCAGCACTAGCTTCCACGGCTCCTGCCCTCCCCACTGCTTCTCCCCCTGTGTGCCCCACCCCCATACCCAGGGGGATTTTGTAGTGAAAGGAGGGAAGGGTGAAGGAGAGAAAGATTTTCTCCTGTGTCAGCCTGCCGCAGTCATCCACTCTCGTGGCCACAACCCTTCCTCTGCACTGGTCCCCGGTGCCTTCCTGCCCATCCCCCTCCTTTCCTGGTCTCCCTCAAGTCACCCACCCCACCTCCAGCTTCTGCCTTTTAGGCCAAATGAGTGTCACCAATGGCTTAGAAATTGAAGAGGCACCTATCTCCAGAACCCCAATTAGAAGCATTTGAATGCCTTTTTTAGGTAGAACTGTTATTATGTATGTAGGTTATCTCTATAGCACAACTCAGCCTCAATGTCAGATATTCTGTGACTTAAAAGTCACTTTTATGGGCTTGACCTGGTTACCTAACTGCCCATGTAACATAGTTGCTCTAGGAAAAAGCACACGAGTTCCAGAAAGCCTTCTGATAGCACATCCTACCCTAATCAGCTTTCCTTCCTGTATGATTGACCATGTTCCTCGTGAACTTAAGTGGGTAAGATTTTCTAGACCCACCGTGCTCTCTGTGAGTATAATGGATAAAGAGTCCTAGGCAACTGAGTTTAACTAGATAAGTAAAACAGAGCAACTTTAAAACCCTGTAAAATTCATGGCAGGAAGACAGTCTATTTTTGTTTCTTTTTACAGAGTATCATTTTGATATTCCAGTGTTGCAAACAAATAAGTGAAAAACAGAGCTCTAACCTACAGTTCCCATGGTGTTGGTGGTGGTGATCTCTAACCCAAGCTGGAAATAGGGAAGCCGAGCCTGTTTCAGACAGAACAGCTGTGGACGTGTGGGGACGATGCACGGCTCCTCTCTGCCCGCTTTTCGGCTCACGGAGGGGGCTGCACGCTAACGCTTGTGTCCCTGTGGTTTGCTCTCCTGTTTTCTTCTGGGTACACTCCGTAAACAGCGGGTCACAGAAAGTCGAGAGAGCCAGATGACGATTGAAGAGAGGAAGCATCTCATCACCGTGAGAGAGGACGCCTGGAAGACCCGAGGCCGGGGGGCAGCCAACGACTCCACGCAGTTTACCGTGGCCGGCAGGATGGTGAAGCGAGGTCAGGAGGCGTGTGCGCGCTCCGTCGCCCCCCCCCCCCACGGAGGGGGCGTGGCCGGGGAGGGCTCAGTGTAAGACATGAGGCCGCGGTCTGCTCTGGTTTGCGCTCTCACTGAAATTGTGCACACGTTTTCTGGGTAGGTGTTGTGAGATATTCCTACCGAAAACCTTTCCCTACGACACCGTCATCTTCGACGTCAGACGCATAATGCAATTAGTCACATTTCAAAACAGCCATTTGGAAATGGAGCCCAGGTTTCAAAAGCAATTTTGCAAATCTGCTAACAGATCTTAGTCCTTTCCTGTCATTGCTTTGAAATTATTTCCATTTTCTTGCCATCTGGCAGTCAGTTCACCCAAATGAGCCTTTCTCAATGAAGGAGGAGTTTCTGTCTTCTCCCTTTTAGGCTAATTCCCAGGTCTCTCTCCATCAAACTCAGAGTTCCCTGGCTTCGGAAGCCCTATTTCCAGCGATGTTTTAATAGCTGTCCAAAGGATGGATCCATTTCCACAGGGAAGTGAGATTTCCCTACAGATGGGCAGTTTCCCTGCAGCTGAGCTCTTGGAACTAATTTGCAGCGGGGAATCCAAAGATTTATGAAAGTGACGAATCACGTGGTTAGAAGTCACCAGAGAGCTGAGGGGCTCCACATCCTGTAGGAAACGGTTAAAATCTGGGGTCCTTGTTCACCTACATGCACGTACCTTCATTTTCTAAGCTGTGGTTTAAGCAGATTTCTTAACTTAGTGATAAAGGTTTTCACATTCAGGTAGAGTTAACTTACACTGGTGTCTGCTTTCTAGGTTTGCAGCTCGCTTTTCTCAAAACCTTTCAGGATCCTCACTCATAGACAGTGCCTAGCTCGGTGTAGGCTCGTGATAAATATTTGCAGAAGGAAAGGAGGGAGGGAGAAAGGAAGGGAAGGAGGGAGGGAAAACCCCTGAACTGAGATGAACCCAAATCTTGGTGGAAAAATCCTTTGTAACAAATTTATTCTTAACTTTTCCTGGAATTGTCAAGGATAACAGAAGATAATTTACTCTCAGAAAGAGGTGGCATTTGAGTTTGTTCTGTATGCTTTACATGACCCCCATCCCTGTGTTAACAAAAGCAGATTCTTAAGGCCCACATTGGTTAAGAAGAACTCGAGCTGAGAACTTGAACCGGAGCTCAGATCTGCCAGCTTCTAGCCCAGGCTTTTATCCTGATGACTTTTCACTTTGGTTTCCTCTTTCCTCTTCCATCTGAAAAGATGGTAATCTATTTGAAGTTAGGCCCTTACTACCAGATACCACTGCCCTTGTCCACAGGAATGTCAGAGGAAGTAGCTTTGCTCTTAGGCAGGTTTGGAGAGTAAAGTCAGAGATGTTCCTCTCCCTTAGTGGATGAGTTTGCTTTCACGTGTTTTCTGAATAAATCAGGGATCTTTATTTAACGGGTGTGATACGACTTTGCTCAGGAAATAATTTTCTGGTACTTTCAATCTAATGGAAGAACTGTACCCTGTTTTTCTAGTATTTGTTACCACCTACACAGTGATGTGTTCACTCAGTCACCGCTCTTTTGGATTTGCAGTGATAGGGCGTCCAATGTCCTACACTCGCCAAAGAATGAAGTAGTCCCCACGCTGTAGCCACCAAGATTTCCCATCTCCCCGGGTTACCGTGTGCCTGCGAGTTGCCAAGAGGCATGCCATACCCTGATTTTCATTCTCTCACCCCAGGACACTCTTTTCTCCCCAGCCTCGCTAGGACTGTCTCCCTCTTTCTTACTCCTAGATGCTACATAACAGTGAGTACGCCACAGATTTCTGTGGTATTCTAGAATTCTCCTGGAAGGAAGGGACTCAAAGTGCACCTTTGAATAAGAGAGATGTGAAATGTTCCTGAAGAGAGTAGGTGACTGGTTATTGCCTGTAGCATTCACTGAAAAGAGGTATGGGGAATGCTTTGTTTTGTTTTCACATCGTGAAATTTAAATCTGTGTGCCCTCCCCCACTATGGACGAACCCTAAATCCCTCCAGGAAAGAGCTGGTCCACCTCTGGGAGCTCAGTGCTGCAGCCTGAACGGGCAGCAGGGCGCGCCGTGACAGCACGAGGGGCCGGTGTCCTGGTCGGCTGGAGCCAGGCCTGTTTACTGGCTTCAGAGTTAATAACCTCTGGGCTCATGAAATCTGCCCATGCCTCTTATGCATCCTCTTAGCAGGCGATGGTTTACTGCCCAGCCTGTGATACCAAATTTTACTTATCCTTAGCATCTTTCAAGAAAGTTGACTTTCTCACTGATATAAACCCTTTGCAGTTCCGGTAAAGAAGTACTTTTTAAATGTCGTTGACATTAAGGAAGTATATGTACATGTTGAGAAGCACTTCTAGAATATCACCAAAAATTTAAGTTGTAAACTACATTTCAGTATTTTTCCTTAAAAATGTTATGCAGTAGCACGTCCTTCTCCACCTCACGGGAGGGGCAGATCCCTTCACTTCAGTGGGTTTTTTTCCCTGTAAGCGACAGTGATTTACATATTCTCCCTTTGTGGTTCTGGGAGGGATACTTAACGTGGCAACATCACCCAAGGGTTTCACGTTTCTTACAAACAGACAAAGAACATTAATGTCTCATTTTGTTCTCTGTAAGTGCACTAATTACTTCCCTTTCGAATCCCTTCTAAGGTTAGGGAAGAATACTCATCTTTGTCTTTATTAAGGTTTCTTATTCTAATCAGATGCCTTCTTCAGGCTGGAATGTCTGTCTTTCCCTCTCATGTGTCTTTTACCATTTCTCCGTTTAAAGATTCCCCATCCTGCTTCTTGGTAGATGCAGGTGGAAGCATGTCCTGAGCTCCCAGCCACACCTGACATGGGTACCATCCTCCAACAGTCACAGATCAGTACAAATGGTTCCTCTTGTGTCTTTCTTACAAAGCTTAGCACCCTCTGCATTATTGCCTAATAGGACCACACTCTGAGTGACACCCCCAAAGGCCAGACGGTCCCCACGTCCCCTCAGCTGGGAGGGACACTCCAGGCCAGCGTGACACACTTCCCAGCCGGCGTGACAAGCCCGGTCTCCCCGTCCTCTGCAGAGATGGTGCAGAAACAACTGGCCCTCCGCATCCTCGCGTTCCGCAGCCACAAATTCAACCACCCGTGATCAAAAAAAAAATTTTAATTCCAGAGAATTCCCAAAAGCAAAACTGGAATTTGCCACCTCAGCTCTTTACATAGCATTTACATTGTTTTAGGTATAATGAGGCATCCAGAGATGATCTAGAGTATACGGGAGGATGTATGTAGATTGTATGCAAATATGCCATTTTGTATAAGGGACTTGAGCATCTGTGGATTTTGGTACCCACAGGGGGTCCTGGAACCAATCCCTTGTGGATACCAAGGGACGACTGTATACTTTCTCTTCCGCTACCTCCACTGCCCCCAAAGCCTCCAGACATCACCGTTTCATCTGTTCGAGGACATTCTGATTGCCTTCGTGTCTCCGTGGTTCAGTGTGGAATGGCAGCCTGACAGCCGCTGCAGGCCTTAGAAACAATAAAACCCTGTCTCCATGGGCAGGTGTCCTACACGTGTGGGCACGGTCCCTGCCAGCTGCACATGTGTGTGTCCCATGCGTGTTTGTAAATTCTGTAAATTGTTAGATCTCCGTTGGGACTCATGGCCATCCCTCAGGGTCCTGGGAACTTCCGGAAGTTTCCTGAGATGCTCAATAGCTCCTTTGTCTGCTCTGCAGGTCTGGCGTCCCCCACTGCCATCACCCCAGTAGCGTCCCCTATCTGCAGTAGAACAAGGGGCACCACGCCAGTTTCCAGACCCCTGGAAGGTGAGTCACCAGGCACCCAATGTGCCAAGAGGTCTGTGATCAGAAGAGCCCTCCGTGCTTCTCTCACCTGTGTTTTCTACTTGCCCAGATATCGAAGCCAGACCAGACATGCAGTTAGAATCAGACCTCAAGTTGGACAGGCTGGAAACCTTTCTAAGAAGGCTGAATAACAAAGGTACACACCAGGAGCCAGAGGGAAGCTTGGGTTCATGTGCTTGTAGCCAGTGTGGCTCGGGTTTCAGTGGGTAGCTCAGGAAGCCTAGAAACACCTGCCCTGCTCTCAGACTCTCTAAATCCTAACTGGGATTGCTTTTTCTCCTCAGCTAAATTGTCTTCTATTATGACTTCACCAATTCATACTGTAAGCGTTATCTTTGTTGTTACGTTTTTAAGAAATGAAGTTATTGGTCAACACTGATTAGATTACCAAACTCTGATTCACTTGGTAATGAACTCAGTAGGGAGCCCCCAGTAACACGTTTGTTTCTGGATCTAAACCCTTGGGATGGACTTCCCTGGTGGCGCAGTGGTTAAGAATCCACCTGCCAATGCAGGGGACACGGGTTTGAGCCCTGGTCCGGGAAGATCCCACATGCCACGGAGCAACTAAGCCCGTGCGCCACAACTACTGAGCCTGCAGTCTAGAGCCTGCAAGCCACTACTGAGCCCCATGTGCTGCAACTATTGAAGCCCGCACCCCTAGAGCCCATGCTCCCCAACAAGAGAAGCCACCGCAATGAGAAGCCTGCACACCGCAACGAAGAGTAGCCCCCGCTCGCTGCAACTAGAGAAAGCCCGCGCACAGCAACGAAGACCCAACGCAGCCAAAAATAAAATAAATAAATAAATAAGTTTATGAAAAAGAAGTAACTAAACCCTTGGGATGTCATCCATCAGGATTGTAGACTTGGTAATTTTGCCTTTAACCCTGAAAGCAGATTATTACACGAAATCAACGTGAACTTGGGCCTGATGAACTTTCAGTTGTATATGTTAATTTCCAATAAGGTAGCAGCTGCTATTATAATCACAAATGATTTCTAAAAGAAAATTCTAGTGCATAAATAAAGATTTCAATACAAAAGTCCATGAAGTATATATAATAAAAGAATAACATGCAGAAATAGCCTCATCTCTTAATAAAAATGTCCAGTACTTGCAATTTATCCAATACTAAGCCCTGGAGTCCCTATTATTGAAAATGACCCCTATAGGTTGAAAATAATACAGACAACCACCTGAAACCAGAAATATAAAAGTGTAATATAATAACAAAGCTGGCAAGGCAAAGAATGCAAACGATTCAAAGTTTATTACCTATACGTAATGGTGATCTAGCCCAGGGGTTGGCAAACCAATCCAGCTCACCTCCTCTTTTTGTAAATAAAGTTTTATTGGAACACAGTTGTGCCCATTCCTTAGCATATTGGTAATAGTTGCTTTTGTACTATAGCAGCAGAGTCATGTAAGTGGCAACACAGGTCAAACAGACTCCCATGCAAAGCCTAAAGTATTTACTACGTGACCCTTTGCAGGAAAAGTTTTCACCAAGCCCTGATCTAGAACAAGGCTGAGCTAGTTCTGCCTCCAAAAGAGCAAAAAGAGCAGGTTGAGAAATTCTTGGTGTGCTTGAGCCTCCATCCCTCCTACCACTCACGGTGCACGCTTTGTTCGGACGGGAAGTCCTTTCCTGAGAAGCCAGCTGATACCCAGGAAGCATCTACAGAACCCTGGACATCCCCGTCATGTCTGCTCCACTCCTGGACCTTAGCGGGAAGAAAATCATTTTTAAGATTCAGTGAAGCACAGTTGGAGTCATGTTTTTACACAAATCTCAGGTCATTGATTTGCTTGTTTGTCGGTAGTTGGTGGGATGCAAGAAACAGTCCTCACCGTCACCGGGAAATCCGTGAAAGAGGTGATGAAGCCGGACGATGAGGAAACCTTTGCCAAGTTCTACCGCAGCATGGATTCCGCTCTACCGAGAAGCCCCGTGGAGCTGGACGAGGACTTTGATGTCATTTTCGATCCTTACGCCCCCAAGTGAGTTATTTAATTTCCCATCTTTCACCCCTGGAGAACGGATTCCTTCACTGGTCTCCACACAGCACTTTCTCGAGAATCTTCTCTCACTGTTCCCTCCTTCTGCGATAGAACTTCATTACAGCCAGATTGATACCAACCAGGGTTCTTGGCCTACCCCAATCAATAGAAATTGATAAGAGGCCAGACAAGAAACTCAGGCAAGGCTTTATTGGGGCCCCTGCTGCAGCAGGTGGGAGAGAGAACACGTAACAGGTTCCCTGGCTCGCTCCCCGAGGGGGGTGAGCTGCTTCCTTATATGGGGTGAGGGCAGGGGCGGGTCCAGGGGTCGGACTGGAGGCGTGGCTTAGGTGGTCTGCCCACCCCTTTGGTGGTGCTGTGTGTATAGGGCATGGGCAGTGCCCTGCTTTTGCTCCTGACACCCTGTTTTTGCTTCCAGCTCTTCAGAAGTGGCAGTTGGGTTTTTTGGTCTTTTTGTATCCTTTGTCCATAATTTGGCCGAATTGCACATGCACAGTTACTTTTAGTCCCTTATCGTTTTTTGTATTTTGTTGCTTGAGGAGACGTGTGTCCAGGTACAAGCCCTGCAGCAAAGGGTCTCAGGTCCCAGGTCCCAGCCCGTCTCAAAATCACTGTTCTCTAGAACCAGACACCGGGCTGGGTAGAGCTTGCGTGCCCAGGACAGACGTCCCCTCCAGCAGAAAGCCTGGCATCCACACCACATGCCTGGGCCATGAAAATAAAGTGACTGTGTTTTTCACGTCACTCGAATATTGTTTTGCAGACTTTATGAACACTGGTTAGCAGAAATTTCTATGCCTTTCTTCATTTGACATGTCAAATTCTTCCTCAACTTTGAAAACGGTTTGGATCACCTGGGCTCTAATGAATACAGCTAACTAGAAAATCAATGAAACGTGTTACTTAATTTGCAATCATTGATAAGATCAATAGATCTGAGGGTTTTCTCAGTGATGTCCCAGGGTCCCTCTTCATGCAGGAACGTGACTAAACCACCAAAGAAAAGTGTCCATGGTGTTAGGATTCCCTTGGTTGTGATTGCCACAAAGAAAGGCAAGTCCAACTGGCTTCAGCAGAAGAGAGGCGTGGAGGGATTTACCGGTTCCCTCCTTGAAAAGCGCAGGCGTGAACCCAGGTTCCGGGGGCTCGGGATGAGGTCTGTGGCACCTGGTTCCTTTAGGCTGGCTTTCCCCTCAGTCAGGCTGTCATCGCGCGGTAGATGGTCACCCCTCACTCCGGATCTATAGCCCATCTCCTCGGCCACCACCAGCACAGGCAGCTGCCCTGCCCAGCCTTCCCAGAAGAAGTTCCAGGCTTGATTCTCTCGGGTTTGCATCCGGCCCTACAGCCATCATTGTGGCCAGGGGGATGGAAGATGCTGATTGGCCAGCAGTGGGTGGTCTTTGGATCCCCCTCCGGAGCCAGGGTAGGGGACAGGGCATGGAGGGAGGTGGTTCCCCCAAAGGAAAGTCAAGGAGCTCTCACGAGAAGCAGGGAGAATGTGCTGGGTGAGCTAATAACCCCACGGCCATCCACCACGTTTATCTGTTGCCCACAAATTTTTCAGAGTGCCCGTCTTTTCCGGAAGTCTGCGTGGTTATCATAAATGTTTCCTTAAGCTGCTCCTGATACCTGTTTTGCATTTTTCAATGTGTTCAGTTTTTTTCAATTTGCTACCTTAAGAAAATGAACAACTTGCCATTCCCCAGCTTTAAGTAGTATTTTGGGTATTTGCATACACTGGTCGTGAACCATTGCTCAATCTTCTCCCCACCCAAATGTCACTGTTTACACGGTTACATGTACTTTAAACATTGATATGTATGTTTACACACACACACACACACACACGACAATGTTATGTATGAAAGAGGATCTCCAGGTACAGAGATCCAGGCACTTAAGACATTAAAAGCAGCCGGAATCTGCTGGGAAACCATGTGACTGGGTCCACCCCTCTCCCCGTGTCTGGTCTTCTGCCCCAGAGAGTTGAGTGTGTGTGTGTGTGATGGTCATAGTTGGTTTTGTAGGCCTCTTTTATTTCAATATATTTTTCAAAATAGTGCTTATTTTCCAGAGGGGGGCAGTGGGTCGAGAGGAGGCTAGAGATGGGTAACTTGGGGAGGGAACTGGAAAACTTGCACAGAGAGAAAGCTGAGTCTGGTGGAGAGAGGGTTAAATCAAGAAGCAGTGGCTGGCTGTGCATTCTCGGCGGGCTTGCTGGAGCCCGGAGGAGGAGAGGTGCTTCTATTCCAGCAGGAGAAGTAGTGACCAGCATGTTGTGGGCGTGATGAGAGGGAAGGACTGCACCCTTCAGGGCTGGCCAGGAGGGGCATGGGCTGCCCCATAGGCACTGGCCGCTCCTCCAGGTGGAGACCACGGGGCGTGGCGAGAGCGGGGCTCCAGGGCTGGGCTGGGATCCGGAACTACACGGGCTTCAGTCCTCCACCTCCGAGAGCCTCTGACTGCGTGTCAGTGGAGGGGTGATGGGAGGGGAGGAGCTGCAACATTATAATGAAATCAAGAACTAAAATCGCGGCGCCCGTTGCTTCAGCTCAGAGACACGCAAGGCACCGGGCGTGGGTGGCACTGCGGCCCCAGGCCACACCAGCTCTGCTCTGCCTCTTAGGCTGACGTCCTCCGTGGCTGAGCACAGGCGTGCAGTGAGGCCCAAGCGCCGGGCTCAGGCTTCCAAAAACCCCCTGAAGATGCTGGCAGCAAGGGAGGACCTCCTCCAGGGATACACGGAGCAGAGGCTGAACGTGGCCTTCATGGAATCAAAGCGTATGAAAGTAGAAAAGAGTGAGTATCAGGACCATCCTCAGCTGTGCGCGCGGCAACCGGTGAGCAGGTGACTCTGTCCTCTCCTTTTCCTGCCTTGCAAAGGCCAATGACAGCGCTCAGGGACGCTCGTGCAAGAAAAATGAGCACGTCTGTACACACATGTGCACACCTGCGCACACCTGCAGAAACTCTGCTTGGAATTGAAAGGCTTGCAGTGTGGCCCCTCTATTCACTTACATCAAATTATCCTGTTTTGTTGAGTTTTCTTTCAAGAGGTTGGAGGAAAGGGAGGTTGCTGGGCTTTGCAATTCAACCCATTTCCAAACACAGCAGTTCTTCACTTGACCTTATTCTAGAGCAAATGATTCGATCTCTCATGGGCAAGTGTCCCATATCTCTGTTTTGCCTAATCCTAGATTTCTCCATTATTAATTAATGCAGAAACCAGTGCTTTTCACATTGTTTTGGGCAGGACCCTGGGCTCCTTGGAGCTGGGATGTGGGCTGGGGGGAGTCGGGAGAGCTGGGATGGGGCAGTGAACAGAGCATGAGGGGTAGGCCCAAGGTTTTCATCCCACTTCAGGCTAAACTGTCGGCTTTTATCTGCCCGGTCGTGTGGGGCTCCCCAGTTCTGAAAGAGCGGTTTTCCCAGCGGAGCTAATGGCAGCATAATCTTGTTATTCTGAAGATTCTTGCTGTAATTTGTATTTTCCTATAGCACTCATAAACCTACTTACTAAAGTTTTTTTTTAGAAACAGTCTTTGGATGAAGTGGTTGAGTCTTTCCATTATAACTGGTTTACTAAATAAGATATTACAAAATCTCTATGCCATCCGAGTTGTCAGGTAGTGTTATATTTCTTCAGTGTTAGAACCTCACCCCAGCAAAATAATTTTCTGAGTTTCTCTCTAGCATATGCATAGTTTTTTAAACAATGAGCTGGAGAAATAAAGGTTTATTGGCACAAGTTTTATGTACTTTAACTGTACCTCCACTTTTTGGGGACACATATACATTTGTTGGTCCACACTGAAAATCCAGCATCTTGTTACAATCTTAAATCTGAGAGCAAGCGATCTCAAGAGACCATGTAGTTGTTCACTTAGCGTCCAGAGAAAGATGAGAACTAAACCATGCCTTACAGGGTGCCTGCTTTTCTGCATATAAAGACTTAGGATGGAAGAGGTCCAACAGTCTCCCTTAGGAAGGCGTTTTCAACATCTAACACTGTCAGGAATTATAACAGCTTTAGAGGAATTGCAGCACGAGTCCAGCTCCTGATTTTATACTGATGTGGCTCGTCCACACTGCCACTCCATTCTTGTCCCTCTGCATGGCCAGGGTGACACTTGTCAGCAAGCATTTACACTTTCAATCCTATGTTTAATTCCTAACACAAGGCTTCACTGCGTAGTTAATCAGACTGCATGCAGTATGTTTTCCCCATCAGGATTAACTTGAAAAGAAGAAAGGAGTGAGTGATTCATGCATGACTGCTGAGGGTAAACACTGTCATTTCTCCTGAATGTCTTGCCTCCCCTGCACTGTGTTTCCTCCTCTGACCCTCCCAGTGTCCGCCAACTCCAACTTCTCAGAAGTCACCCTGGCGGGACTAGCCAGCAAAGAAAACTTCAGCAGCGTCAGCCTGCGGAGCGTCAACCTGACGGAACAGAATTCCAACAACAGCGCAGTGCCCTACAAAAAGCTCATGCTGTTACAGGTTAAAGGTATTTAAGAGCGGCAGAGAGAATTACACACGAGCAGGGATTTTAGTCTGGTAACGTCGGGAGGCCTGACTTCCCCCACGTGCCCGAAAGGAGAAGGGAACGCGTGCTTTTGGAGAGCGCACTGGGTGCCACCTCATCTCACATCAGCTTCACAAGATCCCACTGGGTGGGAAACATTACGCCCCTGAGTTGCAGCGCTTACTGATGCGCCCGAGGCCCCAGCAGCTGCTGAGTGGCGGAGCTGGCTTTGAACCCTGGTCGGCCTGATTCCAGAATCTCAGCTTTTGCTGCTCCCCTTCCCGTGACCCCGGCCACGCACTGCATGCGGTCACCAGACACCCTGTCAGCCACCAGAACGTTCTCTCCATCTGTCCTCCTCGCCAGGGTCAGCAGGCGTTAGGGCAGCGAGACGGAGAGATGGGCATCCTTGAGGAAGGGAGCAAGGGAGCGTGGGGCAGGGGGGTCTCAGCTGCTCCAGCTCCCTCCCTCCCTTCCTCCCTCCCTCCCTTCCTCCCTCCCTCCCTCTCTCTTTCTCTCTCTTCCCTCCCTCCCACCCTCTTTCTCTACCTCTTTTCCTTTCTTCCTCCCTCCGTCTTCCTTCCTTCCTTTCCTTCCTTCTCTCTCTTCCCTCCCTCCCTCCCTCCCTCTCTCCCTCTACCTCTTTTCCTTTCTTCCTCCCTCCCTCCGTCTTCCTTCCTTCCTTTCTTTCCTTCCTTCTCTTTTCCCTCCCTCCCTTCCTGTCTCTCTCCCTTTCTCTCTCTTCCTCTATCTCTTTTCCTTTCTTCCTTCCCTCCCTGTCTCCCTGTAGCAAGGAGCCCTAACCCACAACCAGGGGGGCTCTGGCTCTGCCCCAGTGACTTAGCTGCCTTGGGCGGCACTGCTGTAAATTAATGCTCAAGAAAAGCATGCCCTGTCCCCTGCTTCGCTGGGGGTTTCCAGGGTGTGTCTGCACGGCCACTGCCCTTTCTAGTGTATTTAAAAGACCCGTGACAAGTGCAAACCTCCCGCCTCTGTGCCTACGTGTGACGCAGAGACTACGCCATCAGTGCGATTGTGGAAAGATCAAAACCATTTAGGAGAAGGAGTTGGCAGCTGCACAAGGCCGTGCTTCCCTGTAAGCTGATTCCCCTCCAGACTCGAGTTTTCGGTTTAGAGAAAAACTCCCAAGGATGAAGAGGCTCTCTGAAGGCCCTCGCC
This sequence comes from Balaenoptera borealis, assembly GCF_965194805.1. Classification (NCBI taxonomy): domain Eukaryota; kingdom Metazoa; phylum Chordata; class Mammalia; order Artiodactyla; family Balaenopteridae; genus Balaenoptera; species Balaenoptera borealis. The sequence continues at coordinate 182,529,066 of NC_138866.1, read as the reverse complement.
TTGCCCCGGCCCGCAGAGGCTGTTAAGTGTAGGAGGCGGGCTGAGTGCAGAGAGGGAGACCAGGAGATGAGTGGGCCAGGGGAAAGGAGGTGTTTGCTGACGCCCCTGGGGGAGGGAACCTTAGTTAACCCATTCACGTGCTGCCAAAGGACACTGCGAATGGTCCTAGGAGACATGGTGACCTCTGGGAACCTGCCACCAGGGAAGGTCATCGACAAGGCTGTGACTCTAAGCCCCCTGGGCCATGGGAACTCACGTGAGCACATGAGGCTGTTCAGGATGGGGAGTCGGGAGCAGGGGTGCTTCGGATGCGGGTGCTTCCCGGGCGGGCCTGCCGGGACCACGGCGCGCTGCTCCTCTCGGGGGAGGCGGTGACCCTCTGCCTCGTGCTCAGGAAGAAGACACGTGCAGACGCGGCTGGTGGAACCTCGCGCTTCTTCCCTCAACAGCGGGGACTGCTTCCTCCTGCTCTCCCCCCACCACTGCTTCCTGTGGGTTGGAGAGTTCGCCAACGTCATAGAGAAGGCGAAGGTCGGTATCTGAGGAACGAAAGTGGTCTCGTTTTGCATCTCCTTTAGACACAGGTAGAATGTTCTTCCAGTGGCCAGATCCCTAGAAAGCTTCTGAAACGTCCAGTGTTTCATTCAAGCGAGAGGGGACGGGCGTGTTTATTTTCCAGAAGGTCTCTGAAACGAGCTCCTGGAAAGTGCTTAAGGGGGATGTTTTCAAAGGAATCTGACCTGTGCCTCCAGGTTGAAAGTTCTGGTTCATCCTTCCTCCTGTGGAGAAAAAGAGCTGGCCCATCACTTCCAAGTTGTTTATCCCAGGTGTCTAGGAAGTTCTGCTGTGGATCTATTGAATGAGACTTTAGTGGGAAAAGACCAGGGAGTGGGTATCTTTATTTTAGGGGTTTTTTCCCCTTTATTTATTTATTTATTTATTTATTTATTTATTTATTTATTTTTAATTGAAGTAGAGTTGATTTACAATGTTTTAATTTCTGCTGTACAGCAAGGTGATTCAGTTATACGTATATATATATATATATATATATATATATACTTTTTCATATTCTTTTCCATGATGGTTTATCACAGGCTGTTGAATATAATTCCCTGTGCTGTACAGTAGGACCTTGTTGTTTATCCATTCTCTATATACTAGTTTGCATCTGCTAATCCCAAACTCCCACTCCATCCCTCTCCCACCCGCCCTCCCCCTTGGCAACCACAAGTCTGTTCCGTATGTCTGTGAGTCTGTTTCTATTTCGTAGATAAGTTCATTTGTGCCATATTTTAGATTCCACATGTAAGTGATATCATATGGTATTTGTTTTCTCTTTCTGACTTACTTCACTTAGTATGATCCATCTCTAGTTGCATCCATGTTGCTGCAAATGGCATTATTTTGTTCTTTTATATGGCTGAGGAGTGGGATGGGTATTTGTAAAAAGCTTCACGAATGATCGTTTGAATTTGAAGATGGACAAGTGTTGCTGTAAAGAATGGATACCCCTAGTCCTTTCGTTACATTTTCTTGACTTTTAGACAATCCCCACCCACCAGCCCCCCAGGACCCTGTGGTCACAAGGTTTTCCTTTCAGACGCGCTGTCTCTCTGCTCTGACTTCAGCATTGCCCCTCCATCTGACCGTGGGCTTGTCTGCCCAGGTAATTGTGTTCCTCTCTCTTTTTAGGCCTCAGAACTCGCAAGTTTAATTCAGACCAAGAGGGAACTTGGTTGTAGAGCTACTTATATCCAAACTATCGAAGAAGGAATTAATACACACACTCATGCAGCCAAAGACTTCTGGAAGCTTCTGGGTGGCCAAACCAGTTACCAGTGTAAGCGTTTACTGCATCTCAGAGAATGAGACTTGACTACCTTTCCTCCTCGCCTGCTTCCTTCTTCCAAACCAGCCTCTCTTCAGGGGGAAACATAATGTCCTCTTCCTGTTCTTGCCCCAAAGCTGCTGGAGACCCAAAGGAAGATGAGCTCTATGAAACGGCCATAATAGAAACCAACTGCATTTACCGACTAATGGATGACAAACTCGTTCCTGATGACGACTACTGGGGGAAGATTCCAAAGTGCTCCCTTCTGCAGTCAAAAGAGGTATAGTGAGTGGTCTGCCCTTCAGCGAGAAAGCCCTTGGCTCCGGGCTGCCCGGTAAAATAGGGAGTAAGTGCCCGACAGACGCTAGCCAGGGTTAGTGCTCATTGCAGACCAGACATCTTTTAATTTTTTTTTAAACTTTTATCTTATATTGGAGTATAGTTGATTTACAGTGTTTTTTTTAGTTTCTGGTGTACAGCAAAGTGATTCAGTTATACATATACATGTATCCTTTTTCAAATTCTTCTCCCATTTAGCTTATTACAGAATATTGAGCAGAGTTCCCTGGGCTATACAGTAGGTCTTTGTTGATTGTCTGTTTTAAATATAGTAGTGTGTACATGCAGAGACATCTTTTTAAAGGCTACCGATTTGTGATTTCAAACCATTACTGCCCTCTTAGATGCTGATACAGAATTCCGAATGTTGTTCAGAGGAGGCATGGGTCATTGCAGGCTTTTCTGTCTTAGGCCAGATGGAAATATGACTTAGCCCCATCTCTTGATTTCTGTATAAACATTAAATATTTTTCATTCCTTAAGTTTCAGAAAAAATAGCTGTATCTGTAGCGTATGGGCTTGCCAAGTAGTGTGCCGCTTTTTCCTCTCACAGCAGCACATATTTATTTTTACGAAATTACATATATTTCCAGCACCACTAAGTTTTTTTATTTTTTTTGGCTGCACCGCTCAGCTTGCGGGATCTTAGTTCCCCGACCAGGGATCGAACCCGAGCCCCTGGCAGTGGAAGCTGGAGTCCTAACTACTGGACTGCCAGGGAAGTCCCACCACTAAGTATTCTGAGTGTTGAGAAAAAAAGGGGAAGACACAAAAGGACTTTAAATTTTGTTGGGTAGAAGACTATTAGAAAGGATGTAATCCAAAGCTAGATTGACTGTATGACAAATTTAAACGGAGAAAAAATGTCACAGAAAAAGAAATCAGGAATGATTTTAAAGAGAAGGTGAAATTGAGCCTAGTTTGCAGTTAAGTAGAATTGGGATTGCTGGAAATTAGGAAGCAAGCATAGAACAAACCAACAGGCACGTAAGTAAGAGCATTGCGTTCATGTATTCGTTCACCAAACACTTAGTGAGCCCAACTGTAAATACACTGATAAGTACAGTATGGTCTTTGCCCTTGAGGGTCCTAGAATTGTATAGGGGAGAAAAGACATCACTGGGTCCTCAGTGCCATGTGAAGCGGCCCTTATAAGCTAAGTGAGTGAATGACAAAGGAGGAAAGGAGGAAGGGAGGGGGCGGGGAGGAAGACCTGCTTAAATAGCTGTTATGAATCAGAAGTGTTAGGTAGCCCGAGTGTTCGGGGGAGGGGGCGTTAACTTGGGCATTTAGGACCACAAGACAGAAATCATTCCCACAGGGCAGAGGCTGGCTTGGCTGGGCAGTACCCGCCGGCCAAGTCTTTTTGTGCTTGTACTGAATGCTCCATTAGCATCTGAATCATCACCTGTTGGACTCACGGTCACTAGAGACCCTGGTTCAACTGGAACATGCCCTTGAAGTCAGCACGTTCTTCTGTGCCATTTCCCCAGGTACTGGTGTTTGATTTTGGGAGCGAAGTTTACGTGTGGCACGGGAAAGAAGTCACATTAGCACAACGGAAAATAGCCTTTCAGCTGGCAAAGCACTTATGGAACGGAACCTTTGACTACGAGAATTGTGACATCAACCCCCTGGACCCTGGAGAGTGCAATCCGCTCATTCCCAGGTACCGCTGGGGCCCTGGGCAGCCAAGGCTCCCACCACAGTGTTTGGCCATCACCCTTGAGGGGTTTTAGTTTTCATAAATGATTGCAGTGCAGTACCGTGAGTATTCACAACGAGAACAGTGCTGTAGCTTTTCCCTAAGAAATACAGAAATATGGATGGTGTGGTCATCTGGAAGATGCTCCTGTTACATTTCATTTCTTGAAGTAAACAAATCAGTGCCACCTGCAGTATTCAGGTGCTGTTGTGACATATAATTTGTTGTTTAAACAAATGACTTGCTAATCTGAAAAGCTTGCCAGGTCCTGGAATTCAGCCATGGATCTGAAGGTGCAAAAGCAATGCACCTCTTTCTGATTTCACACCTTCCCAGCCTGGCCCTTGAATTCCATTTATCTGGCAGTAGATGATGCCTTTTTGAGGGAGGGAAGATGTGGTATTGAAATAATGATTGTAATTATAATATTTCCTACAGTCTACTGGACTTTTAAAAGTCATTTTGGCAAATCAGCCAAAGATGCACAAAACTCTCAGAAATATGGTCATGAAAGAAAGAATTCTTAAATGCAAAGGATCATTGTTTTTTATTTCTTAACTACCAGGAAAAAAGAGAAGTGCTTTTAAATTATGCGTGCCACCAAATGGCACATTAAAACTGCTTTTTAATGTTTTCAATTGAACTAACATACAGATTTCAACCTTCCTACCTAGTTTCCTGTTTTAGAATCCAATTATTGATTTTATTATTCATTGTCATTATAGAAACAATTCAAAATGATGTCAGTGTAGGTGAAAAGTTTTCAAATCCTTTTTAGGCAAGTGCACATTTAACATAAAATTAGTACTGAAACAACTAGTTTTTTAAGTCCTAAAGCTAAGACTAAAAAGAATGTTTTAGTTGGTATAGTAAAACAAAAAAAAATACTGAAGCATAAAAGCTGTGTGACGGACGATTTATATTTAGTCGTGACACCATCCGAGACGTGAAAGTAGATGAGCGGGCACCTAACCCGCCGGCTCTCAACACCTCCCAGATCAGAAGCATTGGAGAAGCTTTAAAAAAAATGCACGTGCCGGTCCTGGCCCAGGAGATGTGTTTTCAGTTTGGGTGGGGGGGGTGGTGGTGGTGGTTTGTGTGTCAGTGCATCTCAAAAGCTACCCCAGGGATTTTAAGGTACAGCCAAGGTAGAGCCCCCAGCCCTTCACCGAGGAGTCATGACTCAGCCCCGCTCAGACCTGCGAGTCAGGACAGAGGTAAGGTGCACCCAGCTTCACACCCTCACGCTGCAGACCTGCCCTCTGTGCTCCCTGACCTCACACATCCAAGATGGATTTCTCAGCTGAGACCAAGTGTCTTTCTACAGGCACCTTAGCGAGTCTGCAGAGTGGAATTAATTTATATAAAAGACAAGTCACTCAGCTATTTTCTGATAAGGACCACAGCCTTCAGGGTAGCCCTGAATTTTCCACAGTTGCTGATGTTTGGTTCCTAAGTCCCGGGAGCGTTGGCAGTGGAAGTATTTGCACACAGTGCCTTATCCTTTCAGACCCCTTTGAAACGGGCAGCCCCCCTTGATGTGCCTTAGCCGTGATGCCAGAAACTGTGGTCTGGACCAAACAGGACGTGACGAAGCGCGTCAGGGGCCACCGCAGGGCCCAGGAAGCACTGCCCCTCGGTCTGATGGTCCCAATCCACAAGCCAGGGTTGGTCTGGAAGGATGGGAATTACCTGCACCTTATCTTCAGGGCTCACCCCCTTCGGCACGTCTCTTCTTGGCTCTTCCCGTTTCTCAGTTAGCCGTGTCCCAAGCTCAGCGTCAGATTCTGAGACCCCACAGCAGTACCGACCTCCCGACCGGGCTACGCTGCTTCCTTCCCGTCTTTGTGCTCTACCCGCCCGCTGTCCCGTCCAGTGGCCTAGAGATCGATAGGCACAAAGTCACTTTATGATTTAGGAGAGTATGTTCACTTAGGGAACAGAGGAATTTCTTGTTCCTGGGGACTGTAGATCTCCATTGTAACATGACTTAAAAAAAGAGAGGATTCAGGGTGAGCATAAATTCCTCCCTCTGTTCATTAACCTGACGGACACGTGGCGAGCCCCCGCGGGTGAGCACGGGTGGCGTAAAGGAGGCGAGGAAGGCACGCGTGTGACTCCTGCCGGTGTTGAGCGCCCAGCCTAGCGTGCTGCCCCCCAGGGGACCCCAACACGAGAACTTGCTGGAATGCAAGGCAGGTCCAGTCCTGACGTGGGGCACATCACATTCAGGCACATCAGCTCCAAGGACACAGAGCCTTGCAAGGCTTTGGGCTAAGATAGCAAAACATCATATATTGGGTCACATAAGTGAAAACGAACCATTTATTCTGTCTACCATGTACATATTCTGAGTTTCTCTCACTAGCCACATGTGTTGGTTTTGGACTTCTTGGGTTCAGCATGACTTGTTTGATCTCGGTTCTTTTCCCATCCCCTCAACTCCCTGACCTGGCCTACAGAAAAGGACAGGGGCGGCCTGACTGGGCGATATTTGGGAGACTTACAGAACACAACGAGACGATTTTGTTCAAAGAGAAATTTCTCGATTGGACGGAACTGAAGAGACCTAACGAGAAGAACGCCAGCGAACTTGTCCAGCACAAGGTACGTGCGATGATCAAGCCCCAAACCTCGGGGCTTGGTTTGGGTCCCTGCAGAAGGGGCCTGAATGCTAAAAGGCTTCCTGGGGTTTACTAGGACAGCAAACCGGTCTCCAGTTACGTTCTGACTTCAGGAGGTGAAAGCAGCCGTGTTTGCGGCTCCAGGTTTATCGGCGTCCCGTTCACAGTCGTGGCTGTCTGCCCCCTAAACGCAGCCTTGCCTTAAGTGCCCTGACACAGCCTGAGCGCTGTACCTGAGGCCGTCCCACCGCCAGTGCAGTGTGCAGTGTGACAGGCTGCCTCCGGGCACGTCTGCGTTCTCTCCTAGGACGACCCGCGGGCGGAGGTCAAGCCTTACGACGTGACGCGGATGGTGCCGGTGCCCCAGACGACAGCCGGCACCGTGCTAGACGGGGTCAACGTGGGCCGGGGCTACGGCCTGGTGCCAGGGGACGACCGCAGGCAGTTGGAGATCGCCAGCGTGTCGGTGGACGTCTGGCACATCCTGGAATTCGACTACAGCAGGCTCCCCAAGCAGAGCATTGGGCAGTTCCACGAGGGCGACGCCTACGTGGTCAAGTGGAAGTTCATCGTGAGCACGGCAGGTGAGTGAGCGCTCGCGTGTCCCCCGAGCCCCGCCGCGGGGACCGCGGCTGCCAGATCCGGAGTGCGTGCCGCGTCTGCCCCAGCCGCGGGCGAAGGGCTAGTCGAGGCGTTCCCTTTGAGAACCTCTTCGTAAGCCTCGTGGATAGATTCCCAACACCCCACCGTGGCCGACAGCTGTGAGGTTTCCCTCTAGAAAGCCGACTGGCATGGTAAGGTTTCTCTGCCGCCCTCACGCCTCCCCTGCCCCGTCCCCAGAGGTTTCCTAGGAAAGTGATGATCTGTCTCCACATGACGGTCACCATGTGGCTGGACGCTGCCGAAATGAAAGCCATGAAGTAACACAGAGCCGACGCGTCAGAGCTGAAACGAGAGGGTGCCATCACGTCACAGTAAATCCACGCACAGAAGACGTGTTCAGAATGAAAGGCTATTTCCTCTGAGGCCGAGAGCGCTGAGGGCGCTCTGTGGATCTGGCGGAATAAATACACGGTCAGAGCTACTCATGGTTCCCATGGGCGCTGTGCTCTGTGTGGCAAAAGAAGACACTCCGTGCGGTGCTCTGCGCTAGAGGCGGTGAGGGCGGAGAGCAGCAGATTTGGGAGAAATAATCCCTTTTTCTCGCCAAGAAGAAAGCACGAATCAGGCTGTCCACGGTGTCCCTCAGCCCTGCGCATTTAGGAGACAGTTTATGACACAACTCGGTGGCTCCGAGGTTCACTTGCCAAGGGAGTTTGTTCACCTCTTTCCAGCCCCCTTGCCGTCCGGCTGTGGCTGCCCCGCCGGGCACAGGGCGCCGGCCACTGTTAACTGATCAAACACCTGCAGCCTCAGAGCCATGTGGTTTCTTTCCTAATGTACCTCTGTGCTCTGTGGGTAAGACACTTTTTAAAACTTATTTTATTGAAGTATAGTTGATTTGCAATGTGTAATTTCTGCTGTACAGCAAAGTGACTCAGTTAGACATATATATATTCTTTTTCATATTCTTTTCCATGATGGTTTATCACAGGATATTGAATATGGTTCCCTGGGCTCTACAGTAGGACCTTGTTGTTTATCCATCCTATGTATACTAGTTTGCATCTGCTAACCCCACACTCCCAGTCCTTCCCTCCCCCACCCCCCTCCCCCTTGGCAACCACAAGGCTGTTCTCTATGGCTGTGAGTCGGCTTCCATTTTGTAGATTAGTTCATTTGTATCATATTTTAGATTCCACATGTAAGTGATATTATATGGTATTTGTCTTTCTCTGTCTGACTTACTTCAGTTAGTATGATAATCTCTAGGTCCATCCATGTTGCTGCAAATGGCATGAGTTTGTCCTTTTTTATGGTTGAGTAATACTCCATTGTGTGTATGTGTATGTGTGTGTGTGTGTATATGTGTGTATATATATATATATACACACACACATACATACATACACACCACATCTTCCTGATCCATTCATCTATCAATGGACATTTAGGTTGCTTCCATGTCTTGGCTGTTGGTGAATAGTGCTGCTATGAACATAGGGGTGCAGGTATCTTTTTGAATTATAGTTTTGTCCAGGTATATTCCCAGTAGTGGGATTGCTGGATCATATGGTAATTCTATTTTTAGGTTTTTAAGGAAACTCCATCCTGTTCTCCATAGTGTTTATATCAATTTACATTCCCACCAGCAGTGTAGAAGGATTCCCTTTTCTCCACACCCTCTCCAGCATCTGTTATTTGTAGAGGTTTTAATGATGGCCATTCTGACCAGTGTGAGGTGGTACCTCGTAGTTTTGATTTGCATTTCTCTAATAATTCGCCATGTTGAGCATCTTTTCATGTGCCTGTTGACCATCTGTATGTCTTCTTTGGGGAAATGTCTATTTAGGTCTTCTGCCCATTTTTCAATTGGGTTGCTTATTTTTTGTTGTTGTTGAGTTGTATGAACTCTTAGTCACATCATTTGCAAATATTTCCTCCCAGTCCGTAGCTGTCTTTTCATTTTGTTGATGGTTTCCTTTGCTGTGCAAAAGCTTCTAAGTCTGATTAGGTCCCATTTGTTTATTTTTGCTTTTATTTCTATTGCCTTGGGAGACTGACCTAAGAAAACATTGGTACAATTTATGCCAGAAAATGTTTTGCCTGTGTTCTCTTCTAGGAGTTTTATGGTGTCATGTCTTATGTTTAAGGAATAAGACACTTCTTTCGGGTGTCAGTAAATATTCCTGGCCCTGCCTTCCAGAAGCATATGGTATAAATGACGGGGGGCAAGTATGGAAGAGGTGCTTGCCTCCTGCTGGGGTAGGAGAGCTCCGTTCCCTGAATAGGATCTGGCGGCTGTGGGAAAGCCCAGCGGCCGATGGGCAGGCATCGCAGGTGGGGCAGGAGGACTGCGGGCCTAGAGGCACCGCTCTGGGCTTCACCACCCTCGCTCGTTGAGTACCTCACGGAGGCTCCATGGGATGTGTTCTGTCCTTTCGCTAACTTCTCAGATGAGGAACAGGACACCAAGATTAAGGAACGCCCCGTGAAGTCACACAGCTAGAACAGGGCTGGACACTAAAAGCCCCTTTTTTTACCCAAGGAGGCCTTATAGCCTGGGTCTCAGTCTTCTCTCAGGCCCCACATGCCAGCTGTGTAACTTGGGGAAAGTTACTTAACCTGTCTGAGCCTCGGTTTTCTCACCTGGAAAACAGAGCTTCTAATACCCAGCTCGCAGGGTCCTAGGATCTGGCGCGTGATGTTTAGCACAGAGCCGACCGCTTACTTGTGTGAGCGTACAGGAAATCATCATCGCTGACGTTCTAAGCGGCCAAAGCATAGTTCCTGCATTGAACTTGAAGATCAGATAACGTGGATCCACCCCAAACGATAGCAGTTCTCAGAGGGTCTCTATTGTGGGTGTAGGCTCCTGAGTGTGTACAGAGTTGGCAAGCTGAATACTAATCTGCGCCGCTTGGCGAGAAAGACAATAAGAGAGAATTTAGTGGGGAAAGATCTACTGACCTTTGGTGTCGTGGACCTGCACCCATCGTTCTCATCCTTAAGATACAGGAAGTGAAGGGACTTGGTGTTTTACAAAACCACACTGGGCACTACAGTTTGAAATTCAGTCGTTTCCTTACCTCAGCTGTTAGATATAAAACAAGAATGGTCAGTGAAAGGATGACTAAAACGATATGAAAATGAATTAATTTTAAAAACAGATCTCAGGTTTCTGAGGTCTTCCTTGACTATTTACTTGGAGACCCCTAAGAAACGCTGATTTGACCCAGGCAAATACTTGCTGTATTTCTCCCCGGTGAACAAGGTACATGTCATGGCCCGATCCAGCAGCACCGTTATGGGCAAAGTGACAGCTTTGATCAAGCCCAGCTGCGGAGGATTAAGCGAGGCCGGGCAGCGCTCAGATTCCAGGCCGTCCCTCGGAGGGCAGAAAAGCGCGGCCTGATGGCATCTGCAGCTGCCCCGTGGTTGTCACGGAAGCCCCGGCCCCGCGGTGTCAGCTGGTCCAGCCCTCACGCTGCTCAGACCCCACATGGGGCCGCACCTGCCAACGGGGCTGAGCCCGGGGCCCCTCTGGGGCGGGCCCAGCAGACAGCAGTCCCGGGAGACACAGCACAGTCGCCCTCTTGGCGGACGCCGGGCAGCGTGCGCCTTGGGAAGTGAACTGTGGCCCCCAGACTAGGGAGCCCAGAGGCCCTGGTGGTCAGTGTCCTGCCCCAGAGGCTGCCTCAGGCGCTGCAGGGTGTGACTCGTGTCCCCCCAGGGTCAGGAAACAGGCAGCTCTGGGTACCCAGGGACACTGCGTCAGGCCACGCTGGAGCCCCATCCAGGGGCCGAGTTCCTATAGTAGGGGGTCGATAAATGGGGTCCGGCTGCAAGACCACGCGCAATGAGCAACTCGCTCTTCATACCTCAGTTTTCTGTCACTTCATAAACGCAGCTTCTGGTGGTGAACTCCCTCTTGAAAGCAGGGTGGATGCATCGACACGCTAAATGCGGCCTCGGGTCAAGGCCGCAAAGATGATAGTCCAGCAGCTGTTACTAGTATAGCTTAGCCTTTAATCTGCTAAAATTAAAACTAAATAAATGAGTCAAAAAGTAAGTTGTACATAGGATTAAATTTGGGGTATGCTGAAGAAAACTGCAAGGAAAATTCATGAAAACTTTTATGGAATATTTTTAAGGAAATATCCTATTTTAGGTATATACACACAAGCCCATTTTTGAATGTTAGGATGTAAAACATTGGTTATTCAAGCATGAACGTATATTTACACAAAGTGCTACCCAATTCCAAGATATGTGTCAGCTGCTGTGATCTGTGATCTGTTTTAAGCATATCTCTCCCCAGTAATCTAGTTGACATGACTAAGTTTCACTACTTTGAAGAGTGTGGGATTGCTAATCAAAGGTAGACGTTTGTTCCTATCTAAATTAGCGGAAACTTCAATGGAGTGGCTTCCAGATTAACAGTGGATATGTGTGTATCATCTATTCATGGATGGTTCCTATTCACTTTGCCCACTTCAAACTACACAAACTTGACCATTTCAGGTTCATAGTAGAAGGCACTAAGGGCTGAGCTTGGTCAGAATCCTTTAAGAATTCTCATAATCATTCATGAAAATTGTTCTAGAGGACTTTGATAAAGGGTCCCCCACCCCAAAAAATCACATATGGCCCCTGACCTCTTAAGAACTTGAAAACAACGAGCTTTCTTCTTACCTTTGAAACTTAAGACAGCTGTGATTTTTTTTAATGCTTTTTTTTTTTTTTTTTTTTTAACTATTTATTTATTTATGGTTATGTTGGGTCTTCGTTTCTGTGCGAGGGCTTTCTCTAGTTGTGGCAAGCGGGGGCCACTCTTCATTGTGGTGTGCGGGCCTCTCACTATCGCGGCCTCTCTTGTTGCGGAGCACAGGCTCCAGACGCGCAAGCTCAGTAATTGTGGCTCACGGGCCCAGCCGCTCCGCGGCATGTGGGATCTTCCCAGACCAGGGCTCGAACCCGTGTCCCCCGCACCGGCAGGCAGACTCTCAACCACTGTGCCACCAGGGAAGCCCGACAGCTGTGATTTTATCGGTGGGACTGGAGCTGAGGAGGACTGAGGTCGTATAGAACCAGGGAATCCAGTTATTATTCTTTTCTTTTTTTTAATTAATTTTATTTATTTTTGGCTGCATTGGATCTTCGTTGCTGTGCGCGGCTTTCTCTAGTTGTGGTGAGCGGGGTCTACTCTTCGTTGCGGTGCACACGCTTCTCATTGTGGTGGCTTCTCTTGTTGCAGAGCACGGGCTCTAGGCGCGTGGGCTCAGTAGTTGTGGCTCGCGGGCTCTAGAGCGCAGGCTCAGTAGTTGTGGCTCGCGGGCTCTAGAGCATAGGCTCAGTAGTTGTGGCACGTGGGCTCAGTAGTTGTGGCTCATGGGCTCTAGAGTGCAGGCTCAGCAGTTGTGGCATGTGGGCTCAGTAGTTGTGGTGCACGGGCTCAGCAGTTGTGGCTCGTGGGCTCTAGAGCGCAGGCTCAGTAGTTGTGGCACATGGGCTTCATTGCTTCTTGGCATGTGGTATCTTCCTGGACCAGGGCTCAAACCTGTGTCCCCTGCATTGGCAGGTGGATTCTTAACCACTGTGCTACCAGGGAAGCCCCAGTTATTCTTGATTGCTAACACGTTTGGGTACCATAGCCACCTGCATCCTCCCTGGGTTGACCCCACCTGGGGCCACCGGGGCATCTGAGTCGAGAACTTAGTCTCCGGACGCCACTCGGCCTAGAAGGCTCTGCCTCGCGGTCCCTGTCACTCGGGCCTCTGCTCACGTGCCTCCTCGGAAAGGTCTTCCCCCACCAGGCACTCGCAGCAGCTCTCCCCCGCCCCATGTCACATCCCGTCTTTTCCTCACAGCACCTCCCACCCTCTGAAGCTGCCTTGCTCAGCACCATAGCCCCAGTATCCTGAAGAGTCCCTGGCACATAGTAGGTCCTCAGTAAATATCTGCTGAATAAAGAAATGAGGGAAATCTGGAGAGAGATCTATTCCGAAAGGTTGCAGTTTGGGGTCTGAAATACCACCTGAAACGACCACTTGCCCAAAGAACCTTCCGTGACTGCCCTTCAGCGGGGCCTGTGTTCCGTGTGCTGCTGACGTCTATCCAATGACCGCGCGGCCCCAGACAGTGAGGATGAGCAGCCCTTAATCCTGGCTGCAGCCCTGGTGGCCACTATCATTTAAATCCCTGATTATTTTGTGAAAGCCATAGGTCAGCAATTTCTCTCTCCCCTTTCTGACACAACTTGGACACTTCAAAGTGGTTTTTTTACTAGAATAGTCTTAGCAGACTACATTTTTTCCTTCGTGCTTAAAGCTGGCCCAGCAGTCGTTTGCAGTATCTTTTCTCCCCCAGCTGACCTTCTGCCAAAGGATGGCGTAATGTGGAAAATGCGTTTGTGTCTTCGGGAGCCCTTGGCCCTGCTCTGGCGTCCCCACTTTTCTCTGTCACACACTTGGATGGTCTGCCACCTCCCCCAGGATGGCAGGTGTTTGTCTTAGGGTATCAGGAGGGCCCTGCAGATCATTTTTCTCCAGTTTGGAGGCTCAGGATCCGTTAGCTAGAAGAAAGGTGGTTTCTCTCTCCTCCAAAGCCATGATCGATGGTCCCTCCAGCTGTGAACGATCGCTCCCCAGCGCCGCACCCCAGAGCTGCTCCTTTGCTGTTTGTCCTCGCAGGGCCTGGGGGCCTGAGCTGGCACTGGCTCCTCCTGCGGTTTATCTGCTGCTCATCCCGCGCTCTGCTCTCGTGTGTCCGCAGTGGGAAGTCGGCAGAAGGGGGAACACCCGGTCAGGGTGGCCGGCAAAGAGAAGTGCGTCTACTTCTTCTGGCAAGGCCGGCAGTCGACCGTGAGTGAGAAGGGCACATCGGCTCTGATGACGGTGCAGCTGGACGAGGAAAGGGGAGCCCAGGTAAGTTCTGGAGGCAGACGCGCCAGAAATGAGGGAGCTGGCCTCTCCGGGAGCCGGAGGGTGTGTGGCCTGGTCCCCTCAACACAAAGACAGTATCGTCCAAAGCCCCTTTAGTCCTGGTCCGGCTTCTCCAGATGTCAGGCTCTGCCTCATCTTTCATCTCCCCACCTCCTCACCAGGAAGGCAGACCTCTCGTAATATGACCTTAAAGTACACCTGCAAATAGTAAACCCACAAAACAAGTGCAGAGAGCCCATGGGTGGTTTTTTTTTAAGTTTCCACTTGACTGATCATCAAGGAATTAAAGAGATGCCATTTTCCACTCCTCAAATGGCAGAGATTTTTAAAAGAATAGATCCAGGGCTGGCAAGGATTCAGTAGGATGGGTACCCGTGCCTGCTTCCACTGAGAAGTGTAAACTGAAATACCCATCCTGAAAGCAACCATGGCTTAGGAACCTTAAGATGCTCATACACTTTGATCAGTGATTCCACTTACACAAATCCATCCTAAGGAGGTATCAGTGATTGATGTAAACATTGAGTCTGCCCATCATCTGCGTTCCTCACAGCAGCCTGAGTGATTTTTCTAGGACACGTCAGATGGTGCCCCTCCTTGTTCTCCATCACACTCGGACTACCGTCTGAGGGTCTCCCGGGGGTCAGCCCTGCACCCGCCCTCCAACCTCCCTCTTCTTGCACCTGGTCAGGCCACTCCCACCTCCTTGCAGTTCCTAGACACACCTCTTTCCGCCCACCCCAGGGCCTTTGCACTGATTCCCCAGCCTGGAACACTTCCTCTGAAACCTTACATGATTCAGGTTTCTGTTTGAATGTCACCTCCATGTTTTATCCACATCCCTCCCCATTTCCCTATCCTTCTCTGTCCCTTTGCTCTGCTTTATTTTTTCATAGCACTTACCCCTACGTAAAACAACATTCATTTTGTTTATTTATTTATTCTTTGTCTTCCCCATAAGCATGAAAGAGACTATGTCTGTCCTGGTCTTACCCCCCATTATAACCCCAGGGCCTGCATGATGCCTGGCAGGTACCACTACCCAAAGTCAAGGTTTTGAAAGCATTTCTTTTTAATGTTTCATCCCTTCATTACCAGTAATTAAGAGTTAACTCAACTCTGGGGTTTTGGGGACCATAACAACACCCTGTGCAGATCCTTTCACTATCTTGGATGAATAGTTAAGAATAGCATCAGGAAAGAGAGCAGAGGAATTTTCTCCAGAAATAGATCCATACTCACTCAGCCTTCCAGGTTCCTAAGAACCAATCCTCTTCCCTAAAAAGTGTTTAATGCAGATGTTCTACTATGGACTATATTTTCCAAATAGCTTTCAGGGACAAACAGTTGTTAATTTATTCCTCATAGTGGATCATTTCAACTGTTTTTTTTTTTTTTTTCTTGTAAAGGCTGTGAACGAGTATGTTTTATCATGCCTTCAAAATCATCCTTAGAGTTTTGAGTCTTAATCTAATTGGAGCATTTAATTTTTTTAATCAATCCAACGGATGGAAAATCACTGCAGAAATAGAAAACACTGCCACAGAAAGGCTCTTAATGACACAGAATGGGCCCGGAGATTGATAAGTTAACTCATGGTGAGAAATGTGTCCTACCTTTCAGTGCTCCCCAACTGCCAGGCTCAGTAAACATTTCCTTGTTTAAGGGGCGATATCTTGGCAAAGTTGAGAGTCAGTTGACTCAGCCCTACGTACGTTCTTGTTACTCTGGTGCATCTCACGCTGATGCGTAATTGTTGTGCTGACAGAGGCGCCGCTGAGTGACAGGCCCTGTGAGTGGACCAGAGCCTGCAAGAGACAGTTCTTTTCCCCGGAATCACTAATCAGTGATTAGTCATTCTCACTGCTGAGAGGTTTTCTTTATTAAAAACATGTTTAAATTAATCACGTTATATCCGTACCGTGGAACACTGCCATTAAAATATCAAAATTCATGTTAAGAAACTTATGTGATGACAGAAAAACGTCAGTTGAAGAAAATCCAGGGATAAAGCAACATAAAAAAAACAGCAATCCTATTTGGGAAAAATGTATACCTGAAAAATACTTTGTATTATAGGAAAGCTATACGCCAGAATTGTAATAGTGTTCTCTATAAATCACAGTATTATCAGTGGCTTTTATTTGTACTTCTCAGTATTTTTCAGATTTTCGACAACAGGCATGTGTTATTTTTATGACTCTGCAAAACCAGGACATGTGACTCACTGTAATTGTGTTTAAATCGGAAGGTCCAGGTCCTGCAGGGCAAGGAGCCCCCCTGTTTTCTGCAGTGTTTCCAGGGGGGGATGGTGGTCCACTCCGGGAGACGGGAGGAGGAAGAAGAAAACACACAAAGTGAGTCACTTTTGCTGTTGGAATTCGATTCTGTTCTTTCTCTCCGGGAAGGTATTTTTATAGGCATGGGGCTTTAGATTAACTCTCTCTTCATGTAGCTGTGGCGTGACCAGCGAAGGCCTCCTGATGTCTGCCTTATAAATCAGCTTTCTGGGTGCCCCTCCCCTCCCCGTTCCTTCCGTGGAGTTGCCTTCAGAAAGCAGCTTTGCATAAAGGAGGCCGCAAGATGGCTTGACCTTACACTGGATCCTGGAGGGGGGAAAAAAATCAGTGATCTTCTCTTCTAAATTATGAGAATTTTGTTGACCAGCATCCAAAAAAAAAAAAATCATAGTTTTAGAGCCTCTTAAAAAAATATGCCTGTCATGACTTACCTAGGTCTTCGTAAGTAAATCATGTAAAACTGGTTTTTCTGCATCGTGCACTTTGGGCAGCCTGCTTGTCACTAACTCCAACAAGACTGGCTTTCTGGGACTCCGTGAGACCGCGGCCTGGCCTCCACCTGCCCCTCCAGACCCAGAGAGGAGGCGGGGCGTGGGCTGTCCTGCAGGCACCCCCCCCCCCACCCCCGCCCGGCGCGGCCGCGTCCTGACTGTGCCACCGGTGCCCCCTGCAGGCGAGTGGAGACTGTACTGTGTGCGCGGAGAAGTGCCCGTGGAAGGGAACTTGCTGGAGGTGGCCTGTCACTGCAGCAGCCTGAGGTCCAGGACGTCCATGGTCGTCCTCAACGTCCACAAAGCCCTCATCTACCTGTGGCACGGATGCAAAGCCCAGGCCCACACGAAGGAGGTCGGAAGGACTGCGGCCAATAAAATCAAGGAACAGTGAGTGCTGTGTGTGTGAGCCCCTCTCCCGAGGGCTTCCCGGGTGCAGGCTAAGGATCCCAAGGTCCCCGTGGACGCCCCGTGTGCCCAGAGTGACTCAACGTGGGAAGCTGAGCCCCACGTGGTCAGGGGCCCTGAAGGTCCAAGTTCATGTGACACGTGTCCAGCCCAAACCTCCCCCGTGAGGGCCTCCCCGCTTCCTGAGGACTTACCTGCCTCTGTAAAAGGCACAGGACCCCCCCCCACCAGCACCTTCTTTGAAGGTGTGATTTGGCTTTTGAATTGTCAACCTGGAGTCCTTGGTTATTTAAAGAGCAAATTTCAAATATCATTTAGGGGAGCAGAGTTGGTTTTATCGGAGCAGTGGAAGGTTTAAGGGCATTTAGCCAAAGAGAGTTGGGAGACCACCCACTGTGTCAGACTGAGGAATGCCCCCTCCTTCAAGGACAAGCGTGTTTCCCAGCGTCCCAGGCAGCTGCCCGAGCGCTGGGGTCCCTTCCTTTCCCAGGCAGGCACCCACAGGTGCCCACGACCCAGAGACAGCGCAGCGTGACAGCCCTAGGTGAGGACCCAGCCTGGGGAGGGGACGGCGGGGAGAGCCCAGAAGCAGCTCTGCCACCTGCCCAGGTGCCTGTGTGCGTCCCGGGCAGCCAAAGAGCCCAGTGCCCTCCACCCCCCGCCCCCGGCACTGGGGACATGCCCAGTGGTTCCTCGGGCTGAGACCCGGGAGGACCTTGGTGATACCTGTACAGTGGCAACGAAGAGTCTCCCAGGGCCACATCCCACCAGGTGCCATCTGGTAAAATTCATTCTCTGGGCACCAAAGCAGTGCGGTCAGGGTCTGCTTCCCCCGACAGCGCACATGTGACCCAGCGCACGTGGAGAGCAGGAGGGGAGGGACCTTTCAGCTGGCGGGCAGCTGTGAAGCGAGATGCTTCATCTCCAGACATCATGCTGAGGGCCAGGAAGCTGGATGATAGACAGGGTTCAGCCAGGTCTCACATGGCACTGAGGCCCATCAGATTCGTCCCTGGACCCCTGAGAAAAAACAAAATGAATAACTTATCCCCTCATTCAACAAACGCTTATTGAGCCGCCGCCTGAAGTCACGCACAGATCTAGGGACCAGGGCCATGCGAGGGGACACACCCAACCCTGGGACGAGGAACAGTAAACATGTATGTGACATATAAAAACACTGATTGTCTTCATCATGGCTTCTCTGTAATCCGACGTTCCTCTCTAAGGGCCAAGCCAACCCCTCCCTGCTGCACACACTCAGATACTACAGAGCGTGTTTTCATTCATTACAAGAATTGTTCGAGTTAGAAAGCAGGAGCGAGCTGGTGAACCGACCTGTAGGTTTAGTAGGGAACAATTTTGTGCTGCCCTCCCTTCTGGGCCTGATAGAAACTCTGGGACTCTCTCTGTGCAGATGTCCCCTGGAGGCCGGTCTGCACAGTAGCAGCAAAGTGACGATTCACGAGTGTGACGAAGGGTCGGAGCCCCTGGGGTTCTGGGACGCTCTGGGGAGGAGAGACCGGAAGGCCTACGACTGCATGCTCCAAGGTAACCCCGGCCCCCGCGCCTCGAGCACCAGCTCACTCTGCGCGTTTACGTGCACGTGCTCCGTACAGCACGCCAGGAGCTACACCCAGGCCGACTCCTCTGGGGCCAACAACACGACAAGGAGGCTAAAGAACACATATGGCTGATCCTGATGCCAAGGAAAAGCTGTGTGTGTCAGAAAAGAGGTGCAGGTGACAGAGGTGGAGAGCTAAGAAGGAAGATTTCTTCCACCAGGGAAAAATCACACAGGGCTCCGTGGAAGACAGCACTTACCGGAGGCTTGGAGGTGTAGGTGTGGCTTGGAGAGAAGTGGAGGAGGGGGGGAGCATTCCAGGAAACGAGCTGAGCACAGCGTGAAGCTCTGGAACAAGACGCTTTCGGTGTAGCCGGCATCCAGGGTGCAGGGAAATAGTGGGGTTTAAATGAGAGAGTGGGTCGGTCTTGTCTTTAAATACACAAAATACAGATCGACATACGTGCAGAATAACGTTAAGAAAAAAGCTAACAATTACTAAGCCGTTAAGGCGAGCCAGACCCTGTCTAAACACCTGCTGGACGTTCACTCACTCAGTGCTCACAACCCAACAAGCTGCCCTGGTCGCCGATGGGGAAACCGAGGCCTGGGGTGATTAATCAGCTTGCCCGGGTTGGATGACAGTGGGATGTCCTCATGACCGCACCACCATACTGCCTCTCAGCTTTTACAAACTTTTACATATAGGTTTAAAGTACAGTTGACCCTTGAACAACATGGGGGTTAAGGGCCAACCCCGCACACACACAAACACACACACGTCGAAAATCCATATGTAACTTGTAACTCCCACCAAACTTCTCTACTCATAGCCCACTGCTGACCGAGAACCTTACCGAGAACATAAAGAGTTAACGCACAGTTTGTAGGTTATGTGTATTAAATACTGTAATTCTTACCATAAAGTACGCTGGAGAAAAGGAGATGTTATTAAGACAATCATAAGGAAGAGAAATTACATTTACTGTATCGTATTTATCGATACCATAAATTTACATCATCTGTTTACGAAATGAAGCATTTGTCAGTACCTACATCAATATTCTCTTAGATACAAAACACTATAGATGTTATACGTACTACTAACACTAGACATCAAAAATGAAAAGATAACGTGAAAAAGAAATTCATATATACAGGTATAAGGAAGAAGCAGCAATATGATTACTTTACAATTGGCTAGTGTCATTGATACAACTGCTTCACAGTAGCCCAGCCTATACACAATTGAACAGTTATAAAATTTTTATGGCATACAGTGTTACAGTCCTATTCATAATAAAGTATTGGAAACACTGTTACATTTTTATAAAAATCACTTACCCGTGATGATAGGCTGATACACAGCTTCCCCAATTATAAGAGAGAGAGGCATACTGTACGGTAATGTAATTCTTTGAAAGCAAAGCTATAAAACAGTAAGAAAACTAACACATTTTATTTTCAACATCACTCACCTCATGCCTATGTAAGGACAGGCTAGTATCTACATATATTTGATGCATTCATGACATACCTAAATTTTCTTACTTTTTTCAATATTTCTAGGCTATTCGGTTTGTCTGCAGGTTTTTTTCAGTGTCACAAATCTCCAAAAAATTTTTCCAGTATATTTGTTGAAAGAAAGATCTCCATGTATTAAGTGGACCTGTGCAGTTCAAACCTGTGTTGTTCAAGGATTAACTGTACTGCATATTGATGATGGGAAATGTTTGAAAGTACAAAGAAATTAAGAAAGAAAATAAGATCCTTATAATCCCGTCTTTCAAAGATGTGAACCAGAATTAACATTTCTTTACGCAATAAATACTTATTTTTTAAAATAAAATTTGGACAGCATTCTTTATACACACTGTTTTGCAACCTGCTTTTTCCCCTTAATTTATTATGAACAATTTCCCAAATCCTATTTTAATGTTTAGACTTTTAATGGCTTGCAGGGTATTTCATGAGTATATCTGCCACTCTCTACTTAGCCTGTGCCCTATAGTTGGAG
The DNA here is from genome assembly GCF_965194805.1 of Balaenoptera borealis. Lineage (NCBI taxonomy): Eukaryota > Metazoa > Chordata > Mammalia > Artiodactyla > Balaenopteridae > Balaenoptera > Balaenoptera borealis. The sequence continues at coordinate 182,508,240 of NC_138866.1, read as the reverse complement.
AGCTGAGTTCTTTCCAGTTTTTCTCTAACAATAATAAAGTTGCAAATAATTTTCAAAAGAATTATCTGCATTCATTTCCAGTTAAGGTAAATTCCTAGACATGGAGCTCCTTTGTTGAAGTTACTATAAAAGTTACAGTTACACATCAGCAAGCGTCACCAGAACACTGGCACCAAATTCCACTCTCCCCAGCAATTCACAGTTGTGTACATTTCACAGCACAGTCATACACTCAGTTTATTACGTTTTCCTGTTTGCCAACATTGATGGTAGAAATTACTGTCTAAACACTTATAACTTAATGTTTTAAATTAGAAGTACTGTTAAACGCTTTCTATATGTATTTTTTAGCCATTTGTACTTCCGTTTAGGTGAATATTTTATTTGTGCCTTCAGCACATTTTCTAGATATTTATTGTTTCGTTATTATATTCCTTTATAGACTACTAAGGATATTAACAGGTTTCCATATTTCCCATTTTGTCACTTGCCTTTTAGTGTTTGTTTGGTTGGGGGTGCTTTTTGTACAATGTAATTTTTCATTTTTATGTTGTTAATGCATAAATCTCTTCTCCTTGAATTATACTTCTTTTGTAATTATGATTAAAAAGGCCTTCCCCACCTCCAAGTTCAGATAAATCTTACCTCTTTTTACACTTTACAATGCTCTGATCATTTCATGTCTAACAAACATTAATTCTCCAATCCACCTGGAATTTACTTTGGTGCATATTTTGTCTTTAGCTTTTGTTCTCTTTTCTTTCAAAGATCCTGGAAATTTTAACTTCACGCCCCGCCTGTTCATCCTCAGCAGCTCCTCTGGCGATTTCTCAGCCACGGAGTTCATGTATCCCGCCCGAGACCCCTCTGTGGTCAATTCTATGCCCTTCCTGCAGGAAGACCTGTACAGCGCCCCGCAGCCAGGTATGGCCCACAGAAGGGGGTAGTCGTGCTGAGCCAGCAGAAGGCACGCCTTCCAAAAAGTCTTTTTACTTTTGCATCTAATAAGCAGTTTTTAATTTGCCAAGTACACTTTTTAATATTATCTCATTTAATCTTTATATTATCTCACTTAATCCTCACACCTCCCCCCCAAAGGAAGATGACATCAATCACATATTATAGTGTAAAAAACTGACCCTCAGTTACTCAACTCACCCAAATTCATCAGTTAAGAATAGGTTGAGTGCAACTGTGTCAGGCATGAGTCTCTGCTGTTCTCTCAGCCTTCCCGCCATCTTGCTGCTTCATGGTCTCCATGTGGCTGCCACTGCTCCAGCCATCATGTTTCTGTTCAAAACAGAAGGAAGAGTAGGGAAAAGGGCAATAATGATGGCCATGTCTCTCTCTCTCTCACCAGATAAAGCAAAAGCTTTCCCAGAAGCCCCCAGCAGACTTCCGTTTACATCCCCCTGGCCAGAGCTCTGTCCCATGGCCATCCCCCAGCTGCAAGGGAACCTTGCAAGAGTCGAAGGAGCAGGGGGTTGGGAGTATCTGTGGAGTGAGCCAAAGAGCAGTGTCTGCCATGCTGCACAGCAGGGCCAAGGCCCGTGTCTTCTGATTCCAAGGTCAGGGCTGTATCCACTTGACTGCCACCTCAAGGCAGAAGCTGTGCGCTCTTGTCGTGGGACAGTCACAGTCACCAGAGACCAGGCGGTAGAGACACTTGAGGCTGAGGTCGGCTGCCCCGGCCTCACAGCATCTCTGCTCTCATATTACAAGAGCCTGGAGTGGCACCAGGAACCTCCCGGACTCTGGCAGCCCCGGTCACCACCTAAAAACCTCGACGGTGCACACGGTCACAGGGTCATACTGGGGAACTACTAGCCAGTGTCTTAAAAGGGGCTGCTACTCACCTCTTCGTCCTGAGGCTCAGGATGGGTCTTCAGCCTCCACTGGGCTTTTCAGGCATGTGATTATCACAGAGTGATTATCACAGAATTCTGAGATGCAGGCTAGGAAAGGACTCAGGCGAGCTGGGCTGGCGGGTGTGAGAGCCCTTGACCACGTGGAAGCGTCAGGCTGACGGTCTGCTGGAGAGAAAAGGGAGCAGCACTTGATTTCCGAAGCCCGTTCCTCCCTGAAAGAACCAGGGACTCAGACCGCCTGCAGAGCAGCCCTGCGTGGGCCATGACCGCTGGTGACCCGAGGGCAAGCGTGATGTACTCCCCAGTGTTCAGCACGCATTTTGGGGATCAGCGGTGCTGACGACCCCTTGGGGGTCACGTGCGTCATCTGTCCCACTCTTCTCAACCGGCCAGGACCCAGAGGGCGGCTGCAGGAGGGGCAAAGGGGGAAGGCATGGGGGAGAGGGAGGAAAGAGCCCACCTCATCAACGCCATTGCTCTGCCTCGAGGCATCTCCTGATTCACCGTTCAAAGGGCCAAGACACCAGGGGCACCCTCCCCGTGGCCCTGAGTTTACCTGCCAAGGGGAGTCTCGCGCTGACCAAGGCGGCAGGGAGGGAGGCGTCGGTTCGGTGTGGGGCAGAGCCCCTGACTGTCTGCTCTGCTCCGCCCTCGCAGCACTTTTCCTTGTTGACAATCACCACGAGGTGTACCTCTGGCAGGGCTGGTGGCCCATAGAGAACAAGATCACTGGCTCCGCCCGCATCCGCTGGGCCTCGGACCGGAAGAGCGCCATGGAGACGGTGCTGCAGTACTGCCGAGGTGAGGCCGCGGCGGAGGGGACCCTCCATCCGGGCGCCCGCTGGCTCTCTGCAGACTTGCTCAGAATCCCAGACCACGCTTCCCTTTCCACGGGCGCCAGCAGCCTGGATAAAGCCGGCAGACAGCCCTGAAACCAACTGCTTTTCCCTTGAATTTTTTTGAGGCTTATTACTTTTGAGATTAGTACATTCTCAGCTGCCAGCATGAATGAGATTTCATTTTTCTCTTTTTTAAATTGAAGTAGAGTTGATGTAGAATATTATATGTTACAGGTGTACAATATAGTGATTCCCAATTTTTAAAGGTTGTACTCCATTTATAGTTACTATAAAATACTGGCCTATACTCCCCGTGTTGTACAATATACCCTGGTAGCAGATTTTATACCTAATAGTTTGTACCTTTTAACCCCCTCCCCCTATATGGCCCCTGCCCCCTTCAACAAACTAGTGAATATCATTTTTCTCTTTTATATTATGAGGCCGAATAACTTGTCACCCTCGAGGTTAACGGCCGAGTTGTGGGATGCCTTCTGCACTCAGGATTAATCATGCTGTGGGACACCAGGCCCCATCCACGCACTGTCCTCACGCAGTGTCACCCCGTCAGGGGGTAGAGAGCACCCCCAAACGGGCTGGAAGGCCGTGCAGTGTCACCCCGTCAGGGGGTAGAGAGCACCCCCAAACGGGCTGGAAGGCCCACGGCAACCTTTCTGTCATCTGTTATTCTGTTTAGTGTTTTACCTAAAAAGAAAGATCTGTAGTCAATTCATGGCTTTTCTACTATACCATCCACCTGAAACGTCTGGTCTTTTATATAAAACGAAGATGCCAGTGATTAATTTCTTACCTGAATTTTTAAGATTTCATTGATTACTATTACTGAATATGTACAGCTGATTTTCTCTTGGAAAGCTCTTTCGTAAAAAATAACTTAATAAACTTCCCACCAAATGTTTAAGCTAAAGTAGCTTCTAAAATGCTGTCATTAGCTGGTTAATTCACACCGAACTCAAGGCTGGGTTAGGAAATCGGACGAATACTTCACAGGCGAGTCCAGGAGGAGGGAAAGGTCCCACCCAGACGCCACAGAGAGAGGCTTTCTTTTCTCCCATCCAGGGACCCAGAAGTGTTCTGTTAGGTTCAGGAAGTTTAAAGTCAGGTCGATCCCACGCAATTTTATGCACAGTCACGTGCATGAGATTAACATTTTTTGTAAACATCATGGCGGGGAGGGGTTACAACTACTCACAACTTCCATTTTAACCCTGAAGTCAAGAGATGCAAACAAGGAAAAAATTTCAGGGGAAATGAGAGAAAGCCAGGGCCATCGGGGCCACGCTGGGTCTGTGACATCTGCCTTCTGTGTGACCGCAGGAAAAAACCTCAAGAAGCCACCCCCCAAGTCTTACCTCATCCACGCCGGTCTGGAGCCCCTGACCTTCACCAACATGTTTCCCAGCTGGGAGCACAGAGAAGACATTGCAGAAATCACAGAAATGGTGAGCACGCCCCTTCCCTGTCGAGGGGGCCCCCTACCTTTCGGACTGTGGGAGGACTTCACCTGGGGAGAAGCAGCCAATGGCATTTTCACGTGGGAACACGTTTCCTTGTTCACAACACGTTAAACAGTCTACGTAGAATCAGCTCAGGAAGAGGAAAAGCCTAAGGAGAAGTCAGTGGAAATATTTTGGTAATTTTCTACACACGGCTTACGTTCAAACACTTAAAAGCAAAGGTGAATTTAATTAATTTGGGGATGACGCGTAAATAAAAACAGCCGTCTCTTCCTCCTGCTAGCTAAAGATCCGTTGCTTCTCCAAGTCCATATAAGGCACCGCAAAAGGGCCCCGGGTCTCAGACCCTAACGCTGGGTCGGAGGAGACACGAAATAGGCCCGTGGTGAAGGCACCGCTCAGCTGAGTCAGGGAGTGGAGGTGCTGCGAGCCCGTCCTGCGGGGTAGGGCTCGGCTCCCCATTCCTCCTGGCCTTCATGAGACCACCTGGTGTCTCCACGGGGCGCTTATCGCAACCTCTACTCACCACACGTGTTATGAGCCAGCAGGTTATCCTTTCCAGCTGCACCGAAAGGAGGACGCTTACTGCCGCTGTGTAGGATTTCTCAAGGTGTGAGTTTTGAACGCTGCTCGCAGTAGCAATCCCAAGGGCGTTTTCGGTGTTGTGGGAGATAGGTCTGTTCCGTTCAGATTTTCTCACCGTGCAGGAGGAGGGCCGCTTCCCTGGCGGAGATGACGTGGAGGGGTATCTGATAGGAGGTCCGGGTAAGTTTAAACAAACAGCAGAAGTGCGCTGCTGCTCGACCACGGAGAGGGCCTGCTTCATCCCTGCTGGTGACCCCAAGCTCGCTCCCTGGAGCCCAGTGGACTTGACCTTCACAGATGCGGGCTCAGGCCGCCTGGGAGCCGACAGGCATGGCGAGGTGGCTCTATCCATGACGAACGTGTGACCCAGGACACCGCAGAGCTCTAGGGGTTACGAGCCCCGTGGCTGCGGTCCAAGTTCAATTACGTCAATCACCGCCACTGTCCCGTGTGCCCTGCAGACCCCCGGGGGTGCTCTGGGGAGTCCTGTACAGCCCGCGGGCCGTCGGGCAAGTCGTGATGAGACTTCACTGAGCGCCGCTCTGTGCCGGGCACTGCTCCAACCACTGCACTCAGCTTCGCCTTCAATTTCCACAACAGTCCACTAAGATCCAGCCGCTGCTCATCGCCATTTCAGCGGCGCATTAGCCGAGGCACCGACACACGGAGAAGCTCGCCCCGATCTCTGACGCGTTCCCTCCGCCACCCGCCCCCGATCCCTAGTCTGTGTGCTGCTGAATTCACATCATTCCCCACACACACCTCCACGCAAAGGAGGCAGCCCACTGAGGGTCCCAGGGTTAACAGAGGAAGATCGTTCACCCGGAATAACCTGTCCAGATGAAATGCACACAGTGGTTTAAAAACAAAAAAGACCTCAATTCAGCCCCAGCATAGTCTAGATGCATTTTCTTACCTCCTTTTTCTATTGAGGATTAAGAGATGGGGTCTGAGGGGGTGGAGGGGGGTGATTCCTTTTCAGGTTAATTGTTTTTAAATATTTGTAAACAAATTCCATTGTTTGCATGCTTCCAGCGTTTCAACTTCACATTTAATCATCTTCTGGATAATTCACTCGTGTGATAGTCCCTAAACTTTTTTCCTGATGCATCTGAAATGCCATGCAGGGTGAGATGGCATCTCAAGAGCCTCGTCTCCCCGAGCGGGGTCTCCAGGCTGCGGTGCAGATGGGCCAGGGGGGCATGTTTTCAGGCACATGATGAAGCGTGTTCAGATGTGGGACACGGAGGTCCCCCTCTCTGCCCCCTCCTCTTCTCCAGGACACGGAAGTTTCAAATCAGATCACCCTGGTGGAAGATGTCTTAGCCAAGCTGTGTAAAACCATTTATCCACTGGCCGACCTCCTAGCCAGGCCCCTGCCCGAGGGAGTTGACCCTCTGAAGCTGGAGATTTATCTCACCGACGAGGATTTCGAGGTAAGCGCTTCTTCAGGTGGGACAGTGTTCGAGCACAGCGTGCGTGGCTTGTCGGAGGGTCCTTTCACTCAGGGCATTTCCTTCCCTCCTTCCAGTTTGCACTAGACATGACGCGAGACGAATACAGTGCACTACCTGCGTGGAAGCAGGTGAACCTGAAGAAAGCGAAAGGTCTGTTCTGAGTCGTGAGATGCTGGCGGGACCTCTGTCGTCACTTTCAATGCTGCTGGACCAGGAAAATGGATGTGGTTTTTTTTTGGAAGCGGGGTATGGCTAGTCCTTTAAAAAAATATTTTTTCATCTGCGTTTTCGAAACCTGAAGCGACCAGCTCTCCTGCTTGTTTGTTTGGGAGTTGTGTATTTTGTAAATGTTCCAGAAAAGTCTCTGGAAACACACCCACAATTCAGCAGATGGCGTTCAGAAGGCATCCGTATCCCTACGTGCACTTACGCGGTGGGTCCTCAGCAGCGGCCACGGCACTGCCCTCCTGCTCCTGCTAAGCGTTGCCTATTATTTTTTTTTTTGAAGCAGTTCCCTTTATAAAGTGTTATTTTGATAGTTTGTGGATTCTAAATATATATATATTTATATAAACACCGTATAAATCAAATACGTATTTAACAAAGCAATATGTATTCATTCACTTTTAAGGGTTTTTTCTGGTGTCAATATTAAAAGGTAGTTGCTTCTGTTGAATCAGTTCTGCCACCAACGTGTACCTTCACCCACGTTCAGAGGCGTCTCCTTCAGCGTTAAGCCAGGTCTGACTCGTTCTGAGTGCTGCTTCCGGTGCTAAGATGAACAAAGAATTTATACTTCCAGGCACAGGCCCTTAAGATCTGTGCAACTCCACCTTTCTACCTTAATATCGCCCCCAAATGTATAGTGCCTTGTTTTATGTACAGTTTATACACAGAAAAGTTTGCTCTGCATTTTTTGACGATGGTTTGGAACATTCTCTACAATTTTACTCTGAAATGGTAGAAATTTTAAAAAGAATCTCAATTTCTAATACCTGTTGTTGTAAAAATTAAATGTGTCATTTGGCAATGGAAGACTCCAAAATAAAAGCTTCAGAATAAACACGACTATGAATTGATTGGTTCACACTGAGTTCCTTTCTGAAAAATATTTTTTTGTAAATGTTAACCTAGTACCAATATTCCACGATTCAATATTAACTGCCGTAACTTTTAATTTAGCTCAGGGCAAGATATGTAATACAAGGTTATAAGACTAAATAATAGACAGATATTCGGCCCATAAAATGAGTTGTAAGTCCTATGTTGTTGAAGAACATATTTTTGCAAGTCATCATTCAACAGAAGCTCTTTACCCTCAACTACAGCTGCATCTCAAATTCAAGAGCTCAGTGCCTTTTTAAAAACACTGCAGACATAAGGCATTTAGAAAGCGTTAAAAGCTCCTCACCAGCTCTTATGTTCTTAAACTCCTAGGTCCAAGGGAAAAAAATTTGAAAAAGAAACTAACACAACATTGTAAACCAACTACACCCCAATAAAAAGAAAAAGAATATATATAACTGACTCACTTTGCTGTACACCTGAAACTAACACAACACGGTAAATCAACTGTACTTCAGTCAGTCAAACCCCAAAGCCCTGGTTCTGAACAAAGACCACAGAGCCCGCCGTGAGTTACCACCACCCGCCGTGGTCTTAGTTCACACGTCGATGACAGAATTTCCTTACACTCCGTCGCTGACTCATGAGCGCCGCCCCCGCCCCCCATGCCCCAGGACTGCGCCAGGTCAGGGGTCTCTACCCGCTCTGGCCCTACCACTTGATGACTGTGTGACATTGGGCAGGCACGGAACTGTCCCACCTCGATCTCCTCTTTTTTAAGGAAAAGAAATCAATCCTATAACTGCCCACCTCCCAGGATGGATTCTTGGCGAGGAGGGCTAGATCCCCACCGCTATCGATATTACCGTCATGGCAGTGGACTTAGGAAAGCAAGAGAGTTGAAGTTAAGGAACGTAGTCACGCACCTAGAAATGACAGGTTCAACCCAAGCAAGTAGAACCTCCCAAAGAAAAAATGTAGAAGGAAAAGTAGAGAGAGGGGTTCAGACTGTGTGTCCCATGGGTAGTAGGCAAAGAGGAGCAGAGAGGGGTACACAGAGCCAGGAGGGCAGCCCGTGAGTGTCAGAGAGATGCAGGGCTGCCTACGTCGTGACAGTCCGAGGAAATCACCTGGATCCTTAGATGCACAGAAAGTAACCAGGGCTGTGATGAGAACTTCCAGAGGACAGCCTGCTGTAGGTGTGATGGATAACACAGAGTCATCGGCAATACCCATTACCCCAAGTTGTCCCAAATGCTTTAAAACCGCGTACATCCACTGGTACTAAACACTGTCCCCCAGCGCTGTGCTTTGTCTGCCTCTCGCCTCTTCTCTGTAAACAGGGCACCCTGTCTTGCATTTCATAATTACTTTTTGCCTCTTTTCTTGAGCTGTTTCCCAATTCTCTCTCTGGCCTGCAGAACTAGATCCTCTCTTATGTGGTTTTGTGATCCTTTTCCCTTCGTAGCAGGACATGACCTTTGCATCCTGGGAAAGGACCCCACCTGAACACATGGCACACTAAATCTCAGCAACTCAACCAGCTGGGCTGCACCCCTTCTCCAGTGCCACTCCAAGGCAAACCATCTGGGGAATTTTTATTAAAAACAGTTGGTGTTTTCTTCATTTGCTGCATTTGAACTCAAGGACTTTTAAAGAGGGGAACGGATATCTGGGTGGAGACAAGATGTCACATGTGTCCTGAGGCTCTGGAGGAACCGCAGGAATACAACCAGGTTCCAAAGGACAGGAACCATTGCCCCAATATGTTCTTCTCGGGCTGTGCCCGGGTCAGGGTCAAAGACTGCTCAGGAGCCCGCTTCATTCTCTCCTTATTTTAAAACTTCAGTCCCACTTGTGGCAGAGCTCCCATTCTGGTAAAAGGAGATGCATTCCAGCAACAGCTTGAGAATCCGTTTTGGCCCTTCACTTTTGTTTTCTTGCCTTCTGATTATGAAAGTAACACTGTCTACACAGAGACTTGTAGTACACAAATGTTCACGGCAGCCTCATTCATAATAACCCAAACCTGTAAACAGCCCACCTGTCATCGACTGAGAAATAGATAAACAAACAAAACGTACATCCACGCAGTGAAATACTATCCAACAGGAAATGGAACAAAGTACTGATCCACACTGCAACATGCATGGACCTCAGAAACATCATTCAAGGATTGGGAGTTGGGGATTAGCAGACGCAAACTATCATATATAGGACGGATAAACAACAAGGTCCAACTGTATAGCACAGGGAACTATATTCAATATCCTGTGATAAACCATCATGGAAAAGAAAATGAAAAAATATATGTATAACTGAAATCACTTTGCTGTACAGCATAAATTAACAAAACAAAAAGACAACTCACAGAATACGAGAAAATATTTGCAAATGAAGTGACCAACAAGGGATTAATCTCCAAGATACACAGATAGCTCATACAGCTCTATGTCAAAAAAATAAACAACCAAGTCAAAAAATGAGCAGAAGATCTAAATAGACATTTCTCCAAAGAAGACATACAGATGGCCAAAAAGCATATGAAAAGATGCTCAACATCACTAATTATCAGAGAAATGCAAATCAAAACTACGCTGAAGTATCACCTCAGACCGGTCAGAATGGCCATCATCAAAAAGTCTACACACAATAAATGCTGGAGAGGATGTGGAGAAAAGGGAACCCTCTTGCACTGTTGGTGGGAATGTAAACTGATACAGCCACTATGGAGAACAGTACGGAGGTTCCTTAAAAAACTAAAAATAGACCTACCATATGATCCCGCAATCCCACTCCTGGGCAGATATCTGGAGAAAACCATAATTCGAAAAGATACCTGCACCCCTATGTTCATAGCAGCACTATTTACAATAGCCAAGGCATGGAAGCAACCTAAATGTCCATTGACAGAGGAATGAATAAAGAAGATGTGGTACATATATACAATGGAATATTACTCAGCCATAAAAAAAGAACAAAATAATGCCATTTGCAGCAGCCTGGATGGACCTAGAGATTATCATACTAAATGAAGTAAGTCAGAGAAAGACAAATATCATATGATATCACTCATATGTGGAATCTAATTTTTTTAAAAATGATACAAATGAACTTACTTACAAAACAGAAACAGACTTAAGAGATATCAAAAACAAACTTAGGGTTACCAAAGGGAAAAATGGGGGGAAGGGATAAATCAGGAGCTTGGGATTAACATACACACACCACTACTATATATACGATAGATAATCAACAAGGACCTACTGCATAGCACAGGGAACTCTACTCAGTATTCTGTGATAACCTATATGGGAAAAGAATCTGCAAAAGAATGAATATATGTATATGTCTAACTGAATCGCTTTGCTGTACACCTGAAACTAACACAACATTGTAAATCAACTACACTCCAATAACATTTAAATAAATAAATGGGGGGAAAAGAAAGAAACGTCATTCAGTGAAAGAAGACGGACACAAAAGGCCACATATTGTTCAATTCCATTTATATGGAATTTCCTGAAAAGGCAAACCCATTTAGACAGATCAGTGGCAGCTCGAGATGGAGATGGGGGTGCAGGGGACTGGGGATGAGCACCAGGGAACTTTTCTGGGGGGCGGGGGGGCTGACGGAAATGCTAAAGCTGGATTCTGGTCATGGCGGCCCAACTCTGCAAAAGCACTAGAACGTACTGAGCTGTGCACTCGCGTTGGTGTATTCTACAGCATATGACGTCATGCCACGAGGGTGCTGCTTCAAAAACATAGTAACACCAATCTATGTGGGAAATGTCAGCATTGTAAGGAGATACATAATTTAGGGATGGAAAATCATAGCTATTCTTGCTGTTAAAGAAGTAATCATTCATGACACTGGTCAAGACAGGAAGGCAGGAACTTCCCTGGTGGTCTGGTGGTTAGGACTCAGCGCTTCCACTGCAGGAGGCCCGGGTTCAATCCCTGGTTGGGGAACTAAGATCCCACAAGCTGTGAGCTGTGCCCTCCCCCACCCCCCAAAAAAAGACAGTACGGCAGACGTTACTCAGGACAGTCCTGATAGGTGTAGGGGCCGCTGCTGAAGGAGAGAGAGACTGGGCTCAACTCCAGACACAGAAGGAAGAGTGGGGATTTACAGTGAAGAAGCAGAGGTGGAGGTGTGGGCATCAGTGGACGGAGGATCACTAAGAGGAAACAGCAGGGTAGGGGGGCGGTCTGGCCACATCAACCTAAGAGGACTCTTGCTGAGTGCAGGTCAGGGTGACGAGACACCACCTTGGGGGATGGTGGAGACACCCGATCAGATAACGAGGGTGGTCAGACATCAAGGGTGAGGACCTTGCTACAGGTGGGCCTGTCCTGGAGGCCATGCCCGAGGACAGGCTCAGAGTAGCCTGACTCAAGCTCGGCCAAAGACAGTGTCTTCGTCACCCCTTCCCATATACAAGTACTTTAGTAGTTTGATTTATAGTCTTCTAGATTCTTCTTTACATCAACTAACATAGAGATGTATGCTCATGTTTTGGGTTTTTTCCAAGGGAAAAATTGCATTTGTTCTTTGGCATGTTCATCTCCCATCAACAGTAGGGCTCCGACGCTGGTCTCTGGATGTTGATCTGGGTGTGTGTGAGGTTCTGCGGTCACGTGGGGCGCAGTGTGAAGGCCCAGATCAGCATTCAGTGCTCCTCACAGAGGGCGGGGTGGTCGGCATCCAGCCAGGGCCCAGAGGGAGGATTTGGGGATTGGTTTTCAAAGGCCTTTCTTGATCTGAGATCCAGATCCAGAGTCAGGGCCAGAAGCCTCAATACAGGCCTCTGTGCAAAGCAGACCAGCAGTGTGGTGAGCGACTAGTAAGGATCAGGGGGACAATCACAAGTCAAGGTCAAGGTCATGATTCAAATGCGAATAACGGAACGTCAAACTGAGAACTGAAATAATGGGAAATTGAATATATTGGTACAGTGTTTGACCCAAAGAAAAAGCCCTACTTTACTTCCTCCTTTACTTATAAAAAGTCAATGCAGGGGGAAGCGATCAAGGTGGACAAGTAGTAGGATGTGGAGCTCACCTTCTCCCACAAATGCATCAGAAATACATCTACACGTGGAACGAGTCTCACAGAACACCTACTGAACGCTGGCAGAAGACCTCAGACTGCTGAAAGGGCAAGAAAATCTCCACGTACCCGGGTAGGAAAAAAGAAGGAAAGGAAGAAAGGAATCGGGATGGGACCTGTGCCCGGGGGAGGAAGCTAAGGAAGAGGAGACGGGGAGACCAGCCGGGACACAGGGGAGCTTCAGAGCCTCCGAGGAGCGCACGGCAGCCGGTGTGCGGCAGCCAGAGCCGAGGGAGAACTGCACAGACAGTCAGTGCTGCCGCGCTGCACCCCCCAGCCTGAGGCACGAGTCCGCCGGCGCAGGTGGGGGCTGGGGGCTGGAACTCGGGCTTCGGAGGTCAGACCCAGAGAGGGGACTGGGGTTGGCTGTGCAGAAGCAGCCCGGGCAGGCTGGCATCTGGTGCAACCGCAACTGAGGGTGTAGGCAGAGGAAGCATGGGCCGCCTTAGAGGCCAGGCGCGACTGTCTGGGGGGTGCACGAAGGAAGGGGCGGGACCTGGATCGTAGCCTTCTTCCCTGTGCACGCACGCGCAGAGGGCAGGACGCCGCCCGCACGGGCTCCAGGAGTGGTCGAGAGCCGCCTCCACTCCCCTCGCATGCTCCGGGGGCAGGCCTGGGCCTCCCCAGCCACCAAGAACCCCAGGACTGGGCGCCGGCCACCACGTCTGCACACCCCCTATACGGGGACGATGATCAGCACACGCCGAGGAAGCAGGCGACGGGCGTCAGTACTAAAAACACCTGCACGCCAAGTCTATTAAACCCACACAAGCTACACAGGGTCGCTCCCGCATACAAACGGCCCTCCAAGACCACAGCAGATAACTGCTTCTCCTAAACTCCCAGAGTAAGAGACATATGAGTGAAATGAAGAAGCAGGGGAACCACTACACCCGTGAAAAGACCAAGAGAATTCCCCAGAAATAACAATGAAACAGACCTCTTCAGTTTAATAGACACCAATTTCAAAAAGGAGATAATGAAAATACTGAAGGAATTAAGAAAGGCTATCGACAGAAATGCAGATTACTGTAAAAAAAGGAACTAGAAGATATAATGAGTAAGCAAGAAAAATGAGAAAACTCATTTGCAGAGATGAAAGCTGAGCTAAAGGCAATGAATAGCAGAATTAATAATGCAGAAGTAGAATATGTGACCTGGAAGATAGAATAATGGAAATCACCCAATCAGGATAGCAGACAGAAAGCCAAATTAAAAAAAAAAAAAAAGAAAGCAATCTGAGACCTATGAGATAATGTAAAGTGTACCAATCTACATGTAATAGGGATTCCAAAAGGGGAAGAAAGAGAAAAGGGGATCGAAAATATATTTGAAGAAATTATGGCAGAAAACATCCCAAACCTAAAGAAGAAAACAGACATCCAGGTACAGGAAGCACAGAGGATCCCAAACAAAATAAACCGAAACAGACCTACACCAAGACATTTTATAATAAAAATGGCAAAAGTTAGAGGATTCTAAAGGCAGCAAGAGAAAAACAAAGAGTTAATTACAAGGGAAACAACGTTTCTACAGAAACGTTGCAGGCCAGAAGGAAGTGGCAAGGTATATTCAAAGTCCTGAAAGGGAAAAAATCTGCAACTTAGGATACTCTACCCAGCAAGATTATCATTTAGAATAGGAGGAGAGTTAAAGAGTTTCTCAGACAAGCAAAAACTAAAAGAATACAGCAATACTAAACCTATTCTAAAGGAAATATTGAAAGGTCTTTTCTAAATAGAAAACAAGTAAGAATCTATATGAAAGAGAAAATCACAATTGGAAAGCAAATCACTTAAATGAGCCAGTACACAGATTAAAAAAACAAAAATCAAATCAAAAACTTTCTGTGAAAGTGACGATAACCACGATGAACAGCAAAAGGACGAACACGAAGGGGTAAAAGAGGATGTCAAAGTCATCAAGTGCCGCGAGAAGAGTAAGGACATGTAAGTTTCTTTTTTCCTAGAATGTGTCTGAGCCTATATGACTGCCAGTCTAAGGCAAGTAGATAATAGGAAGGGATTAACATACTTGAAAAACAGGGTAACCACAAATTAAAAACATAAAATAGATTCACAAAACCAAAAAGAAAAGAACATAAGTATAATAAAAAAAAATCACCAAACCACAATAGGAAAAACATAAAGAAAAAGAGACAAGGAAGAAATATAAAATCAATGGGAAAACAAGGTTTAAAATGGCAATAAATACATATCTATCAATAATTACCTTAAATGTCAATGGACTAAATGCTCCAATCAAAAGACACAGAATGGCAGACTGGATAAAAATTAAAAAACTGGAACCTACAATATGCTGCCTACAAGAGACATACTTTAGGGCAAAGCACACACATATATTGAAAGTGAGGGAATGGAAAAAGATATTTCATGCAAACAAAAATGACAAGAAAGCAGGGGTAGCAGTACTCATATCAGATAAAATAGACTTTAAAACAAAGGCCATAAAGAAAGATAAGGAAGAACACTATATAGTGATAAATGCATCAATACAAGAAGAGGATTTTACACTTGTCAACATATATACACCTAATATAGGAGCACCCAAATACAACAAATACGAACAGACACAAAGGGAGAAATTGATAGAAATACAATAATAGTAGGAGACTTTAACACCCCACTCACATCAGTGGACAGATCTTCCAGACAGAGAATCAATAAGGCAACAGAGATCCTAAATGACACAATAGAACAGTTAGACTTAATTGATTTTTCAGGACATTACATCCAAAAACACCAAAATATACATTCTTTTCAAGTGCACATGGAACACTCTCTAGGATTGACCACATACTAGGGCATGAAACAAGCCTCAACAAATTTTAAGAGTATAGAAATTATCTCAAGCATCTTTTCTGACAACAACAGCATGAAGCTAGAAATTAACCACAGAAAAAGAAATGAGAAAAAAATGATTACATGGAGACTAAACAACAAGCTACTAAAAAACCAGTGGATCAAAGATGAAATCAAAGAGGAAATTTTAAAATACCTTGAGACAAATGACAATGAAAATACAGCCATACAAAATCTATGGGATGCAACAAAAGTAGTTCTTAGAGGGAAGTTCATAATGATACAGGCCTTCCTCAAAAAATAAGAAAAATCTCAACTAAACAACCTAACCTACCACTTAAATAATTAGAAAAAGAAGAACAAACAAAACCTAAAGTCAGCAGAAGGAAGGAAATAATAAGGATCAGAGAGGAAAAAAATAAAATAGAGATTAAAAACAATAGAAAAAAAAAAGCAATAAAACCAAGAGCTGGTTCTTTAAAGGGTAAACAAGATCCACAAACCTCTGGCCAGGCTCACCAAGAAAAAAAGAGAGAAAACCCAAAGAAACAAAATAAGAAATGAAAATGGAGAGATAACAACTGATACTGCAGCAATACAAAAAACCACGAGGGAATACTATGAACAATTATATGCCAACAAATACAACAACCTAGAAGAAATGGACAAGTTTCTAGAAACGTACAGCCCACCAAAATTGAATCAAGAAGAAACAGATAATTTGAACAGACCAATCACTAGAAGTGAGAGAGAATCTGTAACTAAAAAAAAACAAAAAACAAAAAAAAACAACTCCCTACAAACAGAAGTCCAGGACCAGATGGCTTCACAGGGGAATTCTACCAAACATACAAAGAGGAACTTATACGGATCCTTTTCAAACTCTTCCAAAAAATTGAAGAGGAGAGAACACTCCCAAAGACATTCTATGAAGCCACCATCACCCTGATACCAAAACCAGACAAAGATACCACCAAAAAAAAAAAAAAAATTACAGGCCAATATCTTTGATGAATATAGATGCAAAAATTCTCAACAAAATATTAGCCAACTGAATCCAACAACACATAAAAAAGATCATACACCAGGACAAAGTGGAATTCATCCCTAGTTCACAAGGATGGTTCAGCATATACAAATCAATCAATGTAATACACCACATAAACAAAAGACAAAAACCACATGATCACCTCAACAGATGCAGAAAAAGCCTTCAACGTTCATTCATGATTAAAAAAACTCTTACCAAAGGCGGTATAGAGGGAACATATCTCAATATAATAAAAGCTATTTATGACAAACCCACAGCCAATATAATACTCAACGTGAAAAGCTGAAGGCCTTCCTGCTAAAGTCTGGAACAAGACAAGGATGCCCACAATCACCTCTTCTATTCAACATAGTACTGGAAGTCCTACCCACAGCAATCAGACAAGAAAAAGAAATAAAAGTTATCCAAATTGGAAGGGAAGAGGTAAAACTGTCACTATATGCAGATGATATGATACTATATATAGAAAACCCTGAGGACTCCCCACAAAAACTACTAGAACTGATAAACGAATTCAGCAAGGTAGAAGGATACAAGATTAACATACAGTTATCAGTTGCATTTCTTTCCACCAACAATGAAATATCAGAAATGGAATGTAAAAAAAAAAAATACCTCTTAAAATTGCACCCCCCCAAAAACATACATGGGAATAAACCTGACCAAGGAGGTGAAAGGCTTATATGCTGAGAACTATAGAACAGTAGTAAAGGAAATTGAAGATGATTCAAAGAAATGGAAGAAAGATATCCCATGCTCTTGAATTGGAAGAATATTGTTAAAATGGCAATACTACTCAAAGCAATCTACAGATTTAATGCAATCCCTATCAAATTACCCATGACATTTTTCACAGAACTAGAACAAATAATCCAAAAATTTATATGGAACCATAAAAGACCCAGAAATGCCCCAGCAATCCTGAGGGGGAAAAACACAAAGCAGGAGGCATAACTCTCCCAGAATTCAGATAATATTACAAAGCTACAGTAATCAAAACAGTGTGGTACTGGTACAAAAACAGAATATACGGATCAACGGAACAGAACAGAGAGCCCAGAAATAAACACACACACCTATAGTCAATCTTCAACAAAGGAGGCAAGAATATAAAATGGGAAAAAGTCTCTTTAGCAAGTGGTGCTGGGAAAGTTGGACAGCTGCATGTAAATCAATGAAGTTAGAACACACCCTCCCACCATGCACAAAAATAAACTCAAAATGGATTAAAGACTTAAATATAAGACATGGCACCATAAAACTCCTAGAAGAGAACATAGGCAAAACATTCTCTGACATAAATCATATCAGTGTTTTCTTATGTCAGTTTCCCAAGACAATAGAAACAAAAAGAAAAATAAACAAATGGGACCTAATCAAACTTAGAAGCTTTTGCACAGCAAAGGAAACCATGAGCAAAACGAAAAGACAACCTTTGGAATGGGAGAAAATATTTGCAAATGATGTGACTGACAAGGGCTTAATTTCCAAAATATACAAACAGCTTATACAACTCAACAACAAAAAAACAAACAACCCAATCAAAAAATGGGCAGAAGACCTAAATAGACATTTCTCCAAAGAAGACATACAGATGGCCAATAGGCACATGTAAAGCTGCTCAACATCACTAATTATTAGAGAAATGCAAATCAAAACCACAATGAGGTACCAGCTCACACTGGTCAGAATGGCCATCATTAACAAGTCTACAAATAACAAATCCTGGAGAGGGTGTGGAGAAAAGGGAACCCTCCTACACTGTTGGTGGGAATGTAAGTTGGTGCAGCCACTATGGGGAACAGTATGAAGTTTCTTCAGAAAACTGAAAATAGAGCTGCCAATATGATCCAGCAATCCCACTCCTGGGCATATATCTGGACAAAACTATAATGCAAAAATATACATGCACCCCTAATGTTCATAGCAACACTATCCACAATAGCCAAGACATGGACACAACCTAAATGTCCATTGACAGATGAATGGATAAAGAAGATGAGGTATATATATACAATGGAATATTACTCAGCCATGAAAAAGAGTGAAATAATGCCATTTGCAGCAACATGGATGGATCTAGAGATTATCATACTGAGTGAAGTAAGTGAGAAAGAGAAAGACAAATATAATATGATATCACTTATATGTGGAACCTAAAATATGACACAAATGAACTTATCTACAAAACAGAAACAGACTCACAGACATAGAGATCAGACTTGTGGTTGCTGGGGGTTTGGAGGGTGGGGGGGCAGTACAGAGATGGATGGAGTGGGAGTTTGGGATGAGCAGATGCCAACTATTATATATAGGATGGATCAACAAGGTCCTACTGTAGAGCACAGGGAACTATATCCAGTCTTCTGGGATAAACCATAATGGAAAAAAATATAAAAAAGAATGTATATATATATATATATGTATAACTGAGTCACTTGGCTGTACAGAAGAAATTAGCACAACATTGTAAATCAACCATACTTCAATAAAATAAAGAAAAAAAGTCCCCAATTTACCCACCTGTCCCCCATACCCACTGCCTTCCATGTCAGAGTCTAAGATACCCGGCGGAGCTGTGGGTGCTGGAAACACAGTACCCCGGGGGGGAGGGGGCGGGGGGGTCACCCAGGGCAAGGACACAGGCCCCGGGCTCTCCGGTGCCCGTCCCTGTCCTGCCCCTTACAACTGTTGACCTTGAGCAAGTTCCTCACCCTCTCTGTGCCCCAGCTTTATTCCCACCCACAGGATGGGACGGCCGATGGCAGTACCCACCCCACATAAGGTTGTAGGAAGTAACAGATTGGGTGCTAGCGAGTGCTTCCCGCGTGGCAGCAGGCTGGGAAGGAGAAGCTGAATGCCTTGCCTTCTAGGAGAAAGGACCTGTCAGCCTGGGGAGTAACTCAGAACTCGGAGAACAACCGAGGCTTCTCGTCTCTGTGCACTTGGAGGGGATAATAGAGACCCTGGGCGGGAGGGGTGGCGGAGCCAGGCCTCGCGGGGGGGTCTCCGCACAGCAGACCTCGTAACTGCGCCAAAACCCGCCACCTCCATCGGCCCCTCCCCCCAGGCAGCCCCAAGCAGGCGCGCAGCTTAAGGGAGAAAACAGCGCTCATGCAGAAACCCACGCCCAGACAGAGCGCTTCCCCCAGCGCCCCCAGGGTGGAAGGGCTTCCACGTCCCCTGGGGTAGGTGAGGCCTCATTCCCAAGGGCCAGTCAAGGCTGAAATTTCTTCTTTAACACTGAATTTAACCCAGGGGTGATGACTTAGGGGGAGATGTTTGCTGTTTATATCCAAATGGTACTCTGGCCAATTAATTTATATTAATTTTGAACTAACGTGTCAACTGCATTCTTCCGGCTGAAAAGCCAGAACTCAGAGCCTGGACTGGCCCTGGGGAGGAAGTAGGGAAACGACAGAAGAAGAAGGACGTCTGGCCCAGGGTCCGCAGCGCGGAGCGAAGAGCGGCGGGGCCAGCAGGTGGCGCTGTGGCTCGCAGCGGACGCGGAGGAGCCGGGCCGCCCCGCCCCCACTCCCCCACCCCGCCTCGCCCCGAGTCACCGTCCCTAAAGCAGCGCCCGCTCTTGGGCACAGGGGTCGGGGTCGGGCTGGGGCTAAGACCTCCCCCGCAGGGCCCTAGCTGACCCCGAGCGACCCGATCTCTGCCGGTTAATTTGTTTCCAGCACAGAGAACTTGAATCCGGTGACCCGAGGGGAGGGGCTCCCATCCCGCGGCCTCCTCTCCATCCCCTGCTGCCCGCGCCCCGGGAACCTTCCCAGAAGCAAATCCACCTCGTGAGGCCAGCCCTGCGGCGAGAAATTTCACAGTTAAATGAAACTGCCCCACATCGGGGGGTTCCGTGGGCCACGGATCGTCTTGCTCTCAGCATCTGTCCCCTGTACACATTTTCCTTCCTGGCTTCTGTGAATGTCTCCCATTGGCCAGGTTTGCCATCCACAGAAGGAAGGTGATACCTTTCTTAGAAGCAATTAGTTAATGTCAGGAAAGCTCTCTGTGGGTGAAAAGCGCTAAATTCTATTTACCAAATATTTAATCAGCCACCCTTGGGGGGAATGAGTCATAATCATCTATTCAACTTGCTGAATAACCAAAGAAAAAGGCATGATCAGGAAAATCATCTTAACCACAGGTTTTCATAGATTTTGTACCTGTCAGGACTACAAGGGAGAATTTTCAAATTAGCGCTCGGATTCCTCCCTGCTTGGCAGGACCCTGAAGTCACGGGCCCCCTTCCTCCTCAGCCCAGGGGGCCCAGCAGCAGCACCCAAGGGCGGGGGTCTGGCCGCAGCTTCCCTGCCCAAGCTCCTCCGGGGCCTAGCAGGCCACAGCATCTCTTCTCCTCTGCTCAGTTTCCTCACGTCCCCTCTGTCACATGCCTGTCCCTTTGTGCCCTGGCACAGACTCTGTGAGGAGAAATGAGGTCGTGTGGGAGGCATGGGCGCTTTGAAACGAAAGGCACCAAACCAGCTCAGAGCGGAAGGGGTTCCAGAGGCCTTCCAGCAGGGCCCAGTCTGCATCAGACTCCCCGCTTGGGGAGTGAGCCAGGGAACCTGTTACTTGTTCTCGCTCCCCCCTGCTGCAGCAGGGGCCCCAGTAAACCCTTGTCTGCATTTCTTGTCTGGCCTCTTATCAATTTCAACCGATTCAGGAGGCCAAGAACCCTGGTCAGTGACACTCGGACGGGGGCATGCAGTGACACTGGCCAGGACAGCAGGTAAAACAATGAGCTGTCTTGTGCACATGCCCAGGAATTGGGTTTTTTTGTTTGTTTGTTTGTTTGTTTTTTATCATGAATGCAATAAAGAGCTGCGGAAGGATTTGAAATGAGAAAAATGAAAGGACTGACATTTTTGTTGATCGAGACCACCCTAGCTGAAGCGTGGATTGTGGATTGGAGGGAAACAGGTAGAACCAGCAGACGGGTCCTGAGGCCTCTGGTGTCATCTAGGTAGGAAGCCATGGTGCCAAAACTGGCACGGTGACCACCGGGAACCAAGGAGATCACAGGGCACACGCCCAGGCTATGGCGGCACCCAGTCTCAAAACCCATCTGACTCCTTCATTCAGTCAATAAATCTTTACTGAGCACCTACTGTGCATCAGGCCCTGTCTGGACTCCAGAGCTACAGAAATGAAGACGACAGATGCTCTCAGAGAGCCTACACAATCGTGGGGTCCCGATGGGGCCAGGGCAGGCAATAAGCAGCAAACACAAAGGGAGCTAGTTTAATTGCACCGAGCTTCCTGGATCTGCGGTTTGCTGTGTCATTAATTTTGGAAAGTTCTCTGCCATTCTTACTTCAAATATTTGTTCTACTCAGTCCTCCAACTGGTATTCCCATCAGGTGTGTGTCACATCTTTTATAATTGTCTCCATCCTTGGATGTTTTGGATTTTTTTAAAAAAATTCTTTGTTGTTGTTGTTGTATTTAAGTTTGGGAAGTTTCTATTGGTCTACCTTCGAGCTCATGGCTTCTTTCCTCAGCTGTGTTGAGTGTATTGATGAATCCATCAAAGGCACTCCTCATTCCTGTTTGTTTTCTTTTTCTTCCTAGCATTTCCTTTTGCGTCTTCCGTATCTCTCTGCTTACATCCCCATGTGTACTTGCATGTGGTCTACTTTTCCATCAGAGCCCTGAACAAATTAATCTCAGTTAAATTCCCTGAATGATCATTTTTACCATCTGTGTTACATCTGAGTCTGCTTTTTTGATGCATCTTTTGTCTCTTCAGACTGTTTTTCTTTGGTTTTGGGTGGAATTTATGATTATTTTTGTTGAAAGCTGGACGTGCTGCACTGGATAATAGAAACTGAGGCAAACAGGCCTCTTCTGTAAGGATTTATGATAATCTGGCTGCAGGTTGGCTTCGTTTCATGTTTCTTGCAGCTATAGGCGCCACAGACTTTGAATCCCTCTGGGTCCCCGCATCTGGTTTGGTCTCCACTCTTGCTCTTGGGCTTCTCTCCGTCCTCCTTCTCGGAGGGACTGTGTCTGGGAACCCTCTGTTGTCAAGGGGAGCCCTGCTGGTGGGGAAAGTGGAGGAGGGGGAAAAGCGCCATCATCTTCTAACTAAATCTCAGTCCTGTAGGGGGGGTGTGCCTCTTGTCTGCGACCTTCACAAGCGTTTCTTTTTGTGTAGTGAGGCAGGAAGGCCTGGGGAGGGATGCTCTTCCCAGGCCCTGGACAAGGCTAGCTATGGTGAAGCCACAGAGAGCACTCTGGTATATCTCACAAGGGCCACTCTTCCTTCACTTCAGCCATAGCCGTGGATCTTAGACCTTCTCCAGGACAACCTGGTGGGGTTTCTGAGGGTAAAGCCCGAAGAAGGGGGGGGGTCCCCTGAAGGCCGCGCTCGCCAGGAATTGGGTGCTCTCACACAAGTGCACACGCAGCCTCCAGCAAGTCACTGAAACGGCCGCTGACGTGTCCCTACCAGTTTATGGGTCCAGCGGCTTTGGCTTTGGGTAACAAGCTCTCAGCCGTGCCTCTCTGGATTCTCTGCAGATCTCAGGGCTGTGGTTTGCCCAGAAACCTCAGTTCTCTAATGCAGGGGTCCCCGACCTCCAGACGTGGACGGTGCTGCTCCACGGCCTGTTAGGAACCGGGCTGCACAGCAGGAGGTGAGCAGCGAGTGAGCAGCGAAGCTCCATCTGCCGCTCCCCGTCGCTCCCCACCGCTCCCCGTCGCTCCCCACGGCTCCCCGTCGCTCCCCACCGCTCCCCCGTCGCTCCCCACCGCTCCCCACCGCTCCCCACCGCTCCCCCGTCGCTCCCCATCGCTCCCCATCTCTCCCCGTCGCTCCCCACGGCTCCCCACCGCTCCCCACGGCTCCCCGTCGCTCCCCACGGCTCCCCGTCGCTCCCCACCGCTCCCCGTCGCTCCCCACGGCTCCCCGTCGCTCCCCACGGCTCCCCGTCGCTCCCCACCGCTCCCCGTCGCTCCCCACGGCTCCCCGTCGCTCCCCACGGCTCCCCACCGCTCCCCGTCGCTCCCCACGGCTCCCCATCGCTCCCCATCGCTCCCCACCGCTCCCCGTCGCTCCCCACGGCTCCCCGTCGCTCCCCACCGCTCCCCGTCGCTCCCCACGGCTCCCCGTCGCTCCCCACCGCTCCCCGTCGCTCCCCACGGCTCCCCGTCGCTCCCCACGGCTCCCCACCGCTCCCCGTCGCTCCCCACGGCTCCCCATCGCTCCCCATCGCTCCCCACCGCTCCCCGTCGCTCCCCACGGCTCCCCATCGCTCCCCATCGCTCCCCACCGCTCCCCGTCGCTCCCCACGGCTCCCCACCGCTCCCCGTCACTCCCCACGGCTCCCCACCGCTCCCCGTCACTCCCCACCTCTCCCCGCCGCTCCCCACGGCTCCCCACCGCTCCCCGTCGCTCCCCACGGCTCCCCACCGCTCCCCGTCGCTCCCCACGGCTCCCCACCGCTCCCCGTCGCTCCCCACCACTCCCCGTCTCTCCCTGCCACTCCCCACCGCCCCTCGTCGCTCCCCATCGCTCACATGACCGCCTGAGCCATCCCCTCCCACCCTGTCCGTGGAAAAACTGTCTTCCAGGAAACTGGTCCCTGGTGCCAGAAAGGCTGGGGACCTCTGCTCTAATGGGTCAAAGAAAAGGTGTTAATGTTCAGTTTGGCCAACTTCTTCTTATCGTTAAGGATGGGAGTGAGAACTTCCAAACTCTTTACCTGTTGGTTCGGAAACAAAAGTCAGTGAATAACTTACTTTCAGGTGGCAATGAACTGCAGGAGAACTGACTGGGGCGATGGGCATGAGTTACCGCAAGGTCACGAGAGGGCTGTCTGTGGAAGAGACGTGAAGGGTGGGGAGGAACCAGCCTCATGAAGGTCCAGGGGAGGACGCTCCGGCATCAGGATTGGCAGGTGTGAGTTCTTGGAACGGAAAGGCCTACGTGGCCAGAGCACAGGGAGAGGCAGAGGGAGGACCAAGATCGGGCGGACATCTGGGGTGACGACATGCAGAGCTGAAGCCGGTAGGCAGAGAAGTGACGTGATGTGACTCACGTTTGCAAATGACCGCTCGGCTAGAAAGTCCGTAGGTCCAGGTTTGCCCAGGACAGTCCTGGTTTATATCTTTTGCCTGGTGTAATTCATCATCGTGCCTCCTTTCACTTTTAAAAGTGTCCTGGTTCAGACAACAAATCACAGGATTCCCCGTGACTCTGGTCACAGGGAGGGGCGTGGGCACAGCCGTTGCGGAAGCTGAGGGGTCCGCTGGAAGTGAATGCAGTGAAGACAAGCCATAGGGGGTTCTGGCCGGGGTGGTGGCTGGGGAGCTGGGGGGACTGACACCCCCACGATGTGTGGCAGAGGCGGAGCCAACAGGATTGATGGCGGGGGCAGGCAGGAAAGAGAGGAATCAGGGACCCCGGCCATCATGAGCCACTCCTTCTCATCCCATCATCCAGGCTCGTAAATTCCATCTCCAAAGACCCTCAAGTGTCCTCCTGCTCCCAATTCTCACATCCACCTTCACTGTTCGATCCCTCCATCACCTGTCTGAATTCAAGAGCTCCCCTCCAGCCCCACGGGCATCTGGTGTTGTCCCCCTGGGCGGTGACACAACCTCTGGTCCTGCAGCCCACGTCGAGAGCACAGCCTACCTCACACGGTCAGCATGGCCCTCGTTAACAAGTCTACAAACAATAACTGCTGGAGAGGGTGTGGAGAAAAGGGAACCCTCCTGCACTGTTGGTGGGAATGTAAATTGCTGCAGCCACAATGGAGAACAGTACAGAGGTTCCTCAAAAAACTAAAAATAGAGCTACCATATGACCCAGCAATCCCACTCCTGGGCATATACCCTGAGAAAACCATAACTCAAAAAGAGTCATGTACCACAATGTTCACTGCAGCTCTATTTACAATAGCCAGGACATGGAAGCAACCTAAGGCGTCCATCGACAGATGAATGGATAAAGGAGATGTGGTACGTATATACAATGGAATGTTACTCGGCCATAAAAAGGGATGAAATAATGCCATTTGCAGCAACACGGATGGACCTAGAGATGATCATACTAAGTGAAGTAAATCAGAAAGAGAAAGACAAATACCGTATGATATCACTTACATGTGGAACCTAAAATACGACACAAATGAACTTATCTACGGAACAGAAACAGACTCAGAGACACAGAGAACAGCCTTGTGGTTGCCAAGGGGGAGGCGGGTGGGGGAGGGAGAGTGTGGGATTAGCAGATGCAAACTAGTATACATAGGATGGATAAACAACAAGGTCCTACTGTAGAGCACAGGGAACTATGTTCAACATCCTGTGATGAACCATTATGGAAAAGAAAATGAAAAAGAATGTGTGTGTAACTGAGTCGCTCCGCCGTGCAGCAGAAATGAACACAACACTGTCAATCACCTCGACTTCAATTAGAGAAAAAGCAGAGCCTGAGCCTGCGACCGCCGCCCCTCACGGCTCCCCGCGCAGGACATCCCACCACCTCTTCGACAGCCTTCCACCCCTTGGGTCAGTGAGGCCTTCTGCCCGGGGTCCCCTCCTGCCCCCTGTGCCAACTGAAGTTCTTCCCACCCTTCGCGTTGCTCACGCGGCGCCTCCGCGGCGGAGCCCTCGGCCAGCTGCCGCTCCCTTCCCTGACCACCCACGACCCTCAAATCTCTCTTTCAAGGCCCTCACGTAGTCTACCCTATAAAGCGGTCATCTGTGTATTTCCCCTCACCCCTCAACTGATCTATCAGCTTCTGACGGAGAGAGTGACGTTCTCCCAACCTTCCACCCCGCAGAGCACTTGGCGCGTCACGAATGGCTCAGCGCGTCGTGGCGTTGAGTCTGGCAGCAGTGTGGACGGCTACGGCTGCTTCGGTTGGTTTGACCCTGGCAGGCCTAGCCCTGGATGCACCATGAAGTCAACCAGGCAGGAAGCTCCTCGTGGGGTCCTCACTCTGAACCAGGAGTAAGACCCGTGCGGGGCAGAGCGGTCCGGGCCCAGCTTAGCCCTGGCATTGGGGATGGGTGGGTGGAGGAGGTAGGTACAAGAGTTCGACCCTTTAACTGCAGTCTCCCCACTCACTAGCTGTGTGCTCTGGGCAACTTGCTGAACCTCTCTGTTGTCTCAGGTTTCTTATCTGCAAAGCACTGGCAGTAACAGCACGTGGCCAGGGATGCTGGGAAGGTCCCACGAGATAAAGCAGGTAAGATGCTTAGCACAGAGTCTGGTATAGGGGACATGCTCCTTATCAGCCGCGTGACTGACGGAGCTGGGGCGTGGGGAAAGTCATGCCTGCAGACTTTGATGGGCTTTGGTCATTTTATTACATATTTTAAAATTTTTAATGGGAACTCTCAGACTGGAGGGGTGAAGCGGGCCCTGCCGCAGGAGTATAAAAGGACGCAACTGCCCTGGAGAGCTATTTACCAAGAACCTTGACCCAGTCATTCCACACCTGGGGAATCTAGACTATGGAAATTCGCAAAAATACAGACAAAGCTTACTCCGAAAATGTTAGCCCCAGAATTATGAACAACAGCAGAAAACTGGAATTGAGCGACTATCTTCTAAGGAAATAGTTAAAAGAAGTTTGGCATGATATCAAGCGAAGCGTATGTAGTTATGAAAAGCATATTTACAAAGATCTCCGAATGACTGGGGGAAATGTCGATACTGGTAAGTGAGAAAGCAAGCTACACAAAAGGCCATGTGAGTGAACATGATTATGTAAACAGCATGTGCGTGAAGAAGAGCGTAACACAGAGCGAAGTGTTCATCCCCGGTCACCACGGCCCAGTGATGAGATCACGGACAGCTCTGATTTTCCTTTTTCGACAGTTTCTAAACCAAGAGGCTGCTTTCTGCAGCAGAAGGAACCTCGTGCCACCTTAGCGGACGCCGCGGTGCTTGCTGGGTAACCGGGCCGGGCAGCCTGTGGCGCTGCCGAGCCGTGGCCCCGGGACGTGCGGCCGCGAGCAGCGTCCAGCCCGTGGACTCGCCTCTGGACTGCGGCGGCCTCCGCGGAGAAACGGCGGCACGGATCCCCACCTGCCTGAAGGCAGCGGGCCGGGTCGGGCGCCATCTAAAAGGCTTCTCCAGCCCCGATGGTCTCGCAGGAGCCACCTCGGTGAGGCCCCTTTCCTCAGAGAGGGACAGACCTGGTTAGGACCAGCTGACCGAGGGACAAGGAGGGCGGAGGCCGCGTGCTTTTCCACGCCGCCGCCGAGGACTCGCTCCAGGGCCGCAGCTGCCCTGAGCTGCCCCACCAGGCAGGAGTTTCAGGAGGAGGGGGAAGCGCTGTCCTTTGCTCTCCTGGGGCTGTGGCCCTGCAGCCCTCCTTCGCCCCAGGGCCTCTGCTGCCGGCCCGCAGGGGCTTCTCAGACGCGGGGCACGCCTGTGCTCCTCTGCCTCTAAGATGCCCGAGGTGCCCCGGGCCCCGCGAGCAGAACCCCACGTCCCTCCTGCCCCGCTTCTCCCCTGGGAACCCGAGGAAGACCACATCTTCTGTTCTGAAAGCTCACTCTGGGGGCTCAGAAGCTGGAGTGGGGATACGCAGCTCGCTCTGAACCTGGTGGGACAGGCAGGCGTCCCGGGCAGACACCACAGGTGGCTTCTACCTGAAGCTAGCAGCCCAGGCACTGACTTTCCATCACGCGATCCCGCATGGGGCTGATGTGAGGGACGTTCTTCCCAAGCTGCAGGTCAGCCTGGGACGAACCACGAGTCGCACTGGGACAGCACAGGAGGTCACCTGCCTGCGGGCACAGATGAATTCACTGGGATGGGCCCAGCCGGTGACTGTGGATCCGCTGGCCTGGGTCACATCCACGCCCTGCCCTGCCGCTCGCTTACTTGGCTCTGTGACTGGTGAAATTACCCGATCTCTTTTAAGTGCTGATTTTCCCATTTATAAAATGAGAATCCCAGTGGCCCCTACTGCACAGGGACGCCCTGAGGATTGAATGAGAAAATACACAGAACATACTTTCCCCGGTGCCTGGCAGAGAGCAAAGGCTCAGCAAGTGGCTGTTTTTGTTAGGAAGCTCTTCCCGGGCTCAGCACCCCTGCGGGCATGGGGGAGGATCCAAGGGATGAAAGCACATTCCTGCTTCTCCGGTGAGGGAGGACCCTCCCCAGGAAAGCAGTGGGTGACTCGGTGCAAAACACAACCAGGAGGCAGCAAGGCTATTTATAACAGCATCGCTCTGGAGGCAACCCAAACGCCCAGCCGCCCTGTGATGACTAAGCAACGCCTGAAACGCCGCAACCCCACGACCCGCTGCAGAGCCGCTGGAGATGGCCAGCGTGCCGCTGACGTCCATACATGGAGAGGGGCCTCGGAAAGGAGCGTTTCCAGAAGGAAGTCGCAAGGTGGCGTGTGCACACCGTTTGCCGTGATGGCTAAACAGATGTCAAGTCCCCCTCGGAGGTCAAGAGGGACTCGGAGAGGTGGAAGCAGTTTAAAGCGCTCATCAGGTATTTTTTTTTCCCCCAACAAGTTGCTTAAGGACCGGCTGTTTAGAACGGATCATGGTGCATCTGGGAAGGTCAGGGGACGTTCAGAGAGGGAGTGAGGTATGGGAGAGGCTGGGAAGGGAGAGGACAGCACTTCAGCAGGTGTGGGCGCATCCGTGGGTTGGAAAATAGAAGCGGAGTTGCCCCAAGGGCAGCACAACTTGGGTTCCCCCCCCCCACCAGTCTCTTTGGCCAAAGAAAGTGAGTTAAGTGGTCCGAGGGGCAGCAGGAAAAGTGGGTGTGGGGAGCATGGGGGCCGTCCCTCCCCAGGGGGGGTCAAGCTCTTTGTATGCGGAGCTCTAGGCTTGCCTGCAGCGGCTGGTGGACTACCGCCGTGCTCTCCCCAGTCCTGCCCAGATGCCTACTCATGGTGCGGGGTGGGCCCCGGCGTGGGAGGGATCCTGATGGGCCGCCTCTCAGGAAGGAGAGGGGCCCGTGCCAGGGCTGGGAAAGCCTGCATTCATGAAGATGCACAGGAGCCTCTCAAATAGGGTCCCAGAGACACCGGAAAGAGAGCTTGGAAATAGCTGAGGAACTTCCCTTCCATCCTGCCGGCCTAGCGAAGGCTGCAAGCCGTGAACGGAGTCTCTACGGCATCTCTGGGCTCTCGGCACCCTGGTTTAGTTTACGGGTAAGTCAGCCGGCTGTGGTTTGGGTGTGGCCAGCCTCTGGGATCAGCTCTCGGGTCTGGCTTCTGTCCCCCGACCATCACGAAAACGCACACGACCGACACTGGCGCCCAGCAGGTGGGGTGTGTATCCCGCCTCTGACACTAGACCGTGACCCTGAGCAGGTGTGCAAGCGTCTGGGAGCCTCGGGTCACCTGCCTGCAAGATGGGGCTGCTCCTGCCTCCCTGCAGGGCTCCGGGTGAGCAGGAACGTGGGTAAGATCTGCTCAGATCAGAAGCCAGTGAGCGGCGCCCTGTTCTTGCTGCTGACCCGTGCCTGTGGTGGCAGAGGCCGCACCCTCGCGACGCAGTCACACTCCAGCGGCACAAGCCCGCAGCGCGAGCAGGCCTCCTCCTCACGCCGGCCCCCTCCCTGTCCCGGGGCCTCAGCTGCCCTCAGAGGGGGGTCCTGCGTCAGAGACGGGCTCCCCCTGCCGGCAGGTAAGGGTGGTGCTCAGGGCAGGTTGGGGGATGGGCGGCAGCTGCGGACTGTTCTAGAATTCCCCGGGAGTGCCCCTGCCCTACTCCAGGCTGGACCGGCCGTGGACCAGCCACCTACAGCATAAGAAGAAATGTGTATTTGGTCCCTGTCCCCGGTTCCTCATACAGAGATCCACGGAATTTCCTAGGTGACGGGGTGAGAGGAGTGTCTTTGGTCCTACTATCTGGTCTTTGTCCCTGGAACCATCTCTCAGAACTTCCTGGGTGATGGGAAAATCTCTTGTCCTAATGCGGCAACTGCTGTTGGGCCCCTAGATAGCTCAGGGTGGGGCAGGCCCCCAGAGACTGAACGGTGATTAGAAGCTTGGAACTTTCAGCCCCAATCCCCAACCTCTGGAGAGGGGAGAGGGGCTGGAGACGGAGTTAATGATCGATCATCACCACGTGATGACGCCTCCATAAAAATCCCAGTGGCATGGGGTTCAGGGAGCTTCTAGGTTGGTGGGCCCAGCCGTGTGCCAGGAGGGTGGTGCACCCCAAGTGCACAGGGCAGAAGCTCCTGCGCTCGGGAGCCTTCCGGACCTCGCCCTGTGTTTCTCCCCATCTGGGTGTTCATCTGCATCCTTTGTCACATCCCTTGTAATAAACTGGTAAACGGAAGTGCAGTGTGTTCCTGAGTTCTCGGAGGTGTTCTAGCAAATCATCACAGGAAACCCTGACCGACAGCCAGTTGGCCAGAAGCAGGGGACGCTCAGGACTTGTGACTGGCGTTTGAAGTGGGAGCAGCCTTGTAGGACGCAGCCCTTAACCTGTGAGGCTGGGGTGTCAGTGTCGAGCTGAAGTGCCCAACAACCAATTGTGTCGGGAGACTCAGGGAGCTTGTGGCATCAGAAATCACCCCTCCGTCTAAACTTTCAAAATGACAGGGGGCCCCCCACACTGGGAGGGAGACATCACAAACACCGTCTTACTAATGAACGGCCCCGGCAGGGGCCTCTGAGAGCCTTCCTAAAGACATACATAGGCCTCCATCTCACATTAGAGGGGCCAGGCCAACCATAAACAAGACGAAAAGACAACCTGTGGAATACGAGAAAATATTTGCAAATGATGCGACTGACAAGGGCTTAATCTCCAAATATACAAGCAGCTCGTACAGCTCAACATCAAAAAACAAACAACCCAATCAAAAATGGGCAGAAGACATAAATGGGCAGAAGACACACAGACGGCCAGTAGGCACATGAAACGATGTTCAACATCACTAGCTATTTGAGAAATGCAGATCGAAACTACAGTGTGGGGCTTCCCTGGTGGCACAGTGGTTGAGAACCTGCCTGCCAATGCAGGGGACACGGGTTCGAGCCCTGGTCTGGGAAGATCCCACATGCCGCGGAGCAACTGGGCCTGTGAGCCACAACTACTGAGCCTGCGCGTCTGGAGCCTGTGCTCCGCAACAAGAGAGGCCGCAATAGTGAGAGGCCCACGCACCGCAATGAAGAGTGGGCCCCGCTTGCCGCAACTAGAGAAAGCCCATGCGCAGCAACGAAGACCCAACACAGCCAAAACTAAATAAATAAATAATTAAATAATTAAAAAAAAAAAAAAAAAAACTACAGTGTGGTATCATCTCACACCAGTCAGAATGGCCATCATTAACAAGTCTACAAATAATAAATGCTGGAGAGAGTGTGCAAAAAAGGGAACCCTCCTACACTGTTGGTGGGAATGTAAGTTGATACAGCCACTATGGAGAACACTATGGAGATTCCTTAAAAAACTAAAAATAGAGCTATCATACGATCCTGCAATCCCACTCCTGGGCATATAACCAGACAAGACCATAATTCAAAAAGGTACATGCACCCCTACGTTCATAGCAGAACTATTCACAATAGCCAAGACATGGAAACGATCTAAATGTCCACTGACCGATGAATGGATAAAGAAGATGTGGTCTATATATACAATGGAATACTACTCAGCCATAAAAAAGAACAAAATAATGCCATTTGCAGCAGCATGGATGCAGCTAGACATTATCATACTAAGTGAAGAAAGCAGAAAGAGAAAGACAAATACCATATGATATCACTTATATGAGGACTCTAAAATATGACACAAATTAACATATCTATGAAACAGAAACAGACTCGGAGATATAAAGAACAGACCTGTGGCTGCCAAGGTGGGAGGGGAGGAGGTGGGATGGAGTGGGAGTTTGGGATTAGCAGACGCAAACTATTATATACAGGATGGATAAAAACATATAGTGTATAGCACGGAGAACTATATTCAATATCCTATGATAAGCCATAATGGGAAAGAATATGGAAAAAAAAGAACGTATATATACGTATAACTGAATCACTTGGCTGTACAGCAGAAATTAACACAACATTGTTAAAAAAAGAAAAAGCAATTCTTTAACAAGCCTCCCAGGCCGCTACTCAGATGCCTTTGTCCTCTGTGCTCTGCCCACCCCGGCTTCTGCGTCTCCTCCCAGGCCGCTACTCAGATGCCCTTGTCCTCTGTGCTCTGCCCACCCCGGCTTCTGCGTCTCCTCCCAGGCCTGGCGGCTCTCGCACGGGCCTTCGCCCACCCTCTTCCCCGCATCCAGAATGATCCAGCGCCAGCACGCAGGACCACCCCTTCCATCCAGCCACCCCCTCGGGTCTCTGCTCAAGCATCCTTTCACTAAAACCCTTCCCTGGCTGCTCAGTCTGGGGGGGGGGGGTCCTTCAGAACAAATTCCCCTGAAGTCTCATTCTTTTCCTTCCTCAGAATATGCATCTCAGTCTACAATTATGTATCAGTCATGTGATTGTTGGATTGACTTCTCTGATCACTACTGTATACCTGCACCTTAACAGAGGAACTAACAGTAGTAGGTTCTTTACTAATATAGACTGAATGAATGAGTGAGTTGAAACATAGGGCCCTGACTCATCTTTGATATTCCAAGATTTATGACCTCACAAAATAGGTCAAGGCCACAAGTTCCATGCATCCAATTATCAGAGGGATGCAGTATTGGAAAGCCAGGAATAACAAACAGGAAAGCCATCATACAAACGGGGGGGTTATTCAAAGCCACTCTCCCAGAGGGGCGGGCACAGACGGAGAGAGCAGCAGGGTCCAGCTTTGAGAATCGACCCGACTCTATTCGGGGAGTAAACCTCTGATTTCAGGATGGCTCCTGCAGTGGCTTTGGAAGAGTGGTGAGGGCATTTTTGGTGACCACAGGGTCAGAAAGGGCCCCAATGGCATTCCTTTGGAGGAATTCTTTCGGAAAACTAAAGCAATTGAAGTAAGGCGTTGGGCCAATCCCATGCAACAACATTTTTTTGTTGCTCCAGTGCCAACAGCACCTCTGTTGAGAAATGCTGAAGGGAATCTGGGTGATGGAGGGCATAATACAGTTACGTATCCCCCTACACAAGCTCCCCCCGTGATTCTGAGGAACTGAGCCCTCACTACCATGGGAAGAGGAAGCGGCTGTTTATTAAGACACAGAGAACACAGCGGGGGCACCCACAGCACCAGCCCTGGTGCCAAAACACAGCAGGACCTCCCAGTCTGGAAGACGGCTGGCATACGTGCACGGGTGCGCGCGCACACACACACAACACGTGGGTGAACTCTGGCTGGCACGCACGCACACAGGTGGACGGACTGCGGCAGACAAAGAAGGTGGTGTTATGGCTGGTCCTACCCAGGGCCCATCCTCCTCACCCTCCCCGCCAGGGCTTCCGTCTGGGGAAACTGCAGGCTTAGGGCTGGGTCTCACGGTGCCGTGATGGTGATGACCAACTCCAGCTGCCCTGGCCGGGCTCCTCTCTTATCGGCTCTTTGCACACAGGACCTCACTCTGAGCAGTGGCGGCATGACTGGTCTGGCCTTCACTGCTCCATTTTACGTGGATGGGCAGCTTAATGCTCCCAGGATTCCAGGTTATGTTACGGGATAAGTTGACCATTTTCTTTCCAATGTATGGTGAATTCCAAACCAAAAGGTATCCAGGAGTCTTCTTACATCTTCTTTCCAAGGTCATCATAAATGATTTTCTTTAGAAAATCCCCTGTGTTCAACAGGCCCCAGGTCTCCTTTCCCCACTTCTTCTCCAGATCATCTGATCATAAATGGAACTGCCAAGAAGTTCCCTGACCCATCCCCTGGTGACGAATAGAACTTTATAGTATAATACGATCTGATGGGCTTCCCTGGTGGCACAGTGGTTGAGAATCTGCCAGCCAATGCAGGGGACACGGGTTCAAGCTCTGGTCTGGGAAGATCCCACATGCCGCGGGGCAACTGGGCCCGTGAGCCACAACTACTGAGCCTGCGCGTCTGGAGCCTGTGCTCTGCCACAAGAGAGGCCGCGACAGTGAGAGGCCCGCGCACCGCGATGAAGAGTGGCCCCCGCTCGCCACAACTAGAGAAAGCCCTCACACAGAAACGAAGACCCAACACAGCCAAAAATAAATAAATATATAAAAATAAATAAATTTAAAATACGATCTGATAGGACATAGTATATCATACAAATTCTTACAGTCTCTGTGAGAATTCTGCTAACAACTGGCAAATGTGCTTCAACAATCACACGGATTCTTTTCCTCTGATAACAAATGTAATGCGTGTTTATTCTAGAATATTCAGCCAAGCGCCAAGAAGAAAAATTGACACCCACTCACTCTCTCACCTACAGAGATAATCATCGTTAATGTTTTAGCGACCCTTCTCCCCCAAGCATGTGTAAGATATCCGTTTTTATATGAAATTGAGGTCATATGAGATGTGCTTTTTAAGTGGCCCTTGGCACTGGGCAATAGATCAACCACGTGTCCCATAACACGGTTTCCATGGCTGTTTACCATCACATCGCACGGATGACCCAGAACTCACGTCACAAATCCCCTCACGCTGGCCATTTCGCAGCAGCAGGGATGCTGTGCTCAGCAATCCTCCACTGACTCTTCCTGAGAGTAAATTCCTGGAAGTGGAACGGCTGGGTCGGAGGACACGGGCGTGGATACTTAGGGCCACACTGTCTCCCCCAGGTCTCCTAACAGGGTGCACCTTCCCGAGCAATGTATACGGGCATCCATCTCCCCAGACACTTACCACCAGCGAGTGGCTGGCTTCTTCTTGGCTCTTCAATTTTAGATGCAGTGGGCCATGGAGAACACAGTGAAGTTCATCTTTGGAATTCATCTCCGTCCTCGGGAACCTACAGATACACAAAAGACAGCACTTCTGAAATGACCAAGGAAACGCAGGACATGTTTAAATGTGAACCGAATGCTGAAATAGGTTTTGCAAACTAAATGATAAAACAACGCTCTTTTGCTGACACAGTATGGATGAAAATTTCGGGCCTGGCCCTGCCCACGTATTTAAAATAACCTATTAGTCAGTGACAATGTCCCCATCACCTGTCACTCTTTCCACCCAGTTGTTGGTGGCACAGATTTTAGAGGGCCATCACTCCAAGCTCTATGTCTCCTAGCGCTCATTCTGCGTCCCCCAGGCCTGCAGTTCTGTCCGGCTTCCCTGAGCTGGGGAAGAAGAAGAAGACCTCATTTAAGCCCTTTCGGGGAGAGCAGGGTAGAGATTCTGCCGTCTGTCAAGGTGAAGGGTCCTCCTGGGTGTGTGTCTGCCGCCTCCGTAGACTGACTCAGGCCCAGGGAACAGCCGTGGTATTTGGATGCAGGAAAACACCAGCGACTCATCTTCCTCTGGAAGGCAGGCAAGACCGTGGCGTCCTCCTAAGGCGAAGGTGCCTCATTTGAAATTCACCAGAAACCCCCAATGTCTCAAACAGTTCCTTCCGTCTGAGAAGTTGTACAAGGTTTGTCACATTTGGCGATTCACCTTTGGCCACGGCAAGCTCCAGCTCTGGAATTTAATCATTATATTGAACAAGTAATTTCTAAATTGGTCTTGTGATCAAGACTGTGTTATAGGAATATTAATTGTTTGAAGGGTGCAGCCAGAAAACACATGACAGCCTAGATTTTACGGCTCATTCTAGACGATGGTGACACATTACTGCTTCCTAACACCATCAATTGGATGTTGTTTATAATAATACAGCTAGAGCAGTAACACTTTATCATAAGAGCTGCTGCCCCCACGGAAAATCATTATTCAGCGTATACTTGATAAACTGGTCATCACTCACGGGCAGAAGAGAAGGTGACATGGCCCATTTTATTTACAGGGGAGCGGGCAATATATTATCTTCTTACTGGGTTGATGTTTTTTCCCAGAAGGATTATGTTGCTTCTTGTGTGTTGCTCAGAGAGTTTTGTCAGTGTCATTCGTCTTACGGGCATTATGCCCAGAGCAGAGGAGTAACCGTCCCTAACCTCACAATTATTTTCAGAGGAGAACCCGGGAAAGAGGTTTTCACCTACAGATTTAATCTCTTGCTTCCCAAATGGAAAAACAAGAGGAAATCATGACAGAGACAAGTAACTTTGCTCCCCAAAGCCGGCCATGGTCACGAGAGGCGAGCCACCCTGACCTGACCTGCCCTTTAAATACAGGAAGACAGTGGCTGACTGTGGTTCGGCAGATGGTGTGAGGCTGGGCCTTCCATCTTCCTGGACGTGCGTCCCCGAAGGAGCTTGGCCACCTCTCCCTGGCGCCTGAGAGAGAACGTGGCCTTGCTACAGGGGACAGAGTCGTGCTGCGGACGTCACGCCGTGATGCGAGCTGCCCACCCCGACAAGCTTGGGGGTGCCCCCCACCCTGGGGGTGAGCACCGCTGCCCTGGCCGCCGTGCGGCTGCCACAAGGCACACTGCCCCGGGCCCTGGCTAGCAGTGCCCTTCGCCAGTGGCACGCGTGTGCCGGTCAAGCGACAGCGGCGAACGTCCTCAGAGACGCCAGTCAGGCGGGGCGTGGGCTGTGAGGGGCCACTCCTCACTAGGCCTCAGGCTCCCCTGGAGCCACGGGGACTCCGCCAGCTTCCGGCACTTTCCAGGGTTCTGGTGATTCGGCTTCCAGGCCGCACCACAGCCTCTCCCGACCCGCCAGCGTCAGGCACATTGAATTCGTCTGCGGGGACGTCTGCGTCTCCGCAGCGAGCCTGTGGGAGGAGCGGGTAGAGACGGGGATACAGGTAGAGAAGCGCAGTCACACCTGCGCAGGGTCTCGCCGTTTTCGAATGCTGCTCCAAACGGTCTCGAGGTGATGCGACCAGGGACTCGAGTGCGGGCTGGGAAAGCCCTGCCCCTGCACAAGCGTGCGCCCTCCGGCTCCTTCCTGGCGGCTCCAAGCGCCCATTTCCTCTTCCGGAAAGTAGGGTCCACGCTAGTCCCCGCGCGATTGGGTTTCCAGGAGGACGCCGTGGGCTCACCCACACAAGCACACGTGTGGTGCGGGCTGTGACCCCCCACTAACGCCCCCCCCCAAAAGAAGTACTGCAGGAGGGGCAGGGAGAGCAAGACACAAAGACCATCGACTGTCTCATCTGCTTTCACTGGGCCGTCCTGGCGCTTTTTCACCACCTTCCTCTCTCACGGGTGGGGAGACCAAGGCAGGTTCCTCGCTATGCATCGTGCCCGTTTGGGGCGGACGCTCCCCCATGCACCGGGGCGGGGGTTCAGCAGCACCCCGGGCCTCCATCCAGCAGCACCGTCCCACACGTGACAACCAAGAAAGTCTCGGGACATGGCCAGTGTCCCCTGTGGGGCGACGTTACACCACAGTCTCATAGAAGGGAATCGCAAACACACGTTTCAAGCCCTTTCCATCACAATCACACTCGGCCTTTATTTCACCCTACTACAAGCATCAGAATACTACGAAGCCCTCGTCACGATCTCAGACGGAATCTACAGGTCTACCTTCTTCGTGGCCACAGGCTTCCACGGACTACATGTCATTATTGGGTCCACCTTCCTTATCGTTTGTTTCCTATGCCAGATAAAATTCCATTTCACATCAAACCATCACTTCGGCTTCGAAGCCGCTGCTTGATACCCCCCGAGTTGAGACCCCCTGAGGCGGCGTAACTTGTCAAAGGCCGATGGGGAGCAGGGAGCAGGGAGCCAGGACCAGAGCCTGGGGCGTGAGGGCCACAGGGGCTCATCAAAGCGGGTGGTGAGATGGGGTTCCAATCAGGCAGGACGGATGGGTACAGAGCCTTCCAGGGAACCTGGACGGAGGGAAGGCCGCGTGACGAGCGGCCAGAGGCAGAGGCTGGGAGGCGGGCACGTGGGCCGGAGGACAGAGGGGCCACCGCAGGGAGGAGAGACCACGCAGGCCTCGGGGAGCCGACAGAGGAGTCTGGAGCCGGGGAGGAGTCAGGCCCGGGGGCCGGGCCGGGGCTGAAGGGGCCTGCAGGCCGGGCCAGGCGCGGGGACCCGTCTGGGACAACAGGCGCCCCGTGGCCGGCAGGAGGGCCTTCCCCGGCCACCACCGTGGTCCCGGCAGCTGGGCTGTCATCGCCGACCACGGACAAGCGGGCTGTGAGAGAAGGGTGCCGCGAGCACAAAGCGGGGTGAGGAGCTGGGGGCCGGGGGCAGGCGGGTCGGCGGCCCTGAGCCTTGCTCTGCGGAGGCCGCGGCTGCTGACGTGGCCCTGACACCGGCCCGTCACCTGCCGCCAGCCGCCCGCGGACAGCAGGCGGGGCCTGTGCTGAGCCTCTGCCCGGCTCGGAGGGGCGCTCACAGGGGCTCTGCTCGCCGTCGGGGTTGTCAGCGCTTCCTGGGGCGAGGGACAGACGCTCACGCCTCTCCCACTCCCACTCCTCAGGAAATCCGGCCCGACGGACAGCCGAAAGGAAACGCCCTCTGTGGGCCACTGGGCTATTTTTATTCTGCGTGGCCCGCCCGAGGCTTGCCTGTCTCCACCGCTGTCCACCGGGGGGAGTTTCAACCCGACGTGTGTTCAGGAAGATGCTAGACATTTCCAGCTTGCAGATGCTGGTGGGCTGTTAACAGAGCTCAGCCCGTGCAGATGGGCGGCCTGGTGGGAGGCCCCAGGCTGGACGGCCTTGGAGGGAAGTTGGTGACGGGCCCCGCGGGCTGTCGGATCACAGGCCTTTTCATTCCTCGACATTTCGGGAGACCAGAGCTTCCCGCCGCCGAGCTACACAGCCGTCCCCGACTCGCTCACAGGGTCACTCACACAGCACTCAGCGCCCCGAGCGGCCGCGGGGGGCCGGGCTCCAGGCCCTACACTGGGTCTCAGGACGGCCTCTGGGGGAAGAAGCAAGCAGAAAGCCGGCCTAGAGCAGTGCAGCCCGTGGGAGCATCGCGGGAAGCTGTGCCCTGCGCGTGGCCGGGCGGCCCCACCTCGCCGAAGGGCGCCTAAGCTGACGGGCACACACGGAAGGCTGCTGGCTCAGCCCAGGAAAGCAGGCGCCCCCGTTACGCACGGCCAGCTGGACCGATTCTGTCCTCCCTTCCCATCGTCGGTCATCCTAGGAGCCGAGAGAGGGGCCTGTCAGCTGCGGGCGGCCCGCCCTGCCGAGGCCCCGGCCCGGGTGCCGTGGAGGCCGGCCGCCGGCAGAGGGGGCCCCAGGCCTGCCGGGAGCCCGGGCTGCAGGCGGGGAAGCGGCGGCCGAGTGTGCCCAGCCGCCGGAGCACACTGGGGACAAGGCCGCTCAGAAAACCAGCCGGCTCCGTCCCCACCTGCCAACTGACGGAGGCTGGTGTCCACGATGAACTCACAGACGGTGGAAAGTGCCTGGCCGGGCACAGAGACGACAAAACCGGCGGAAGGAAACTGCAGGCCGGGAGGGAGCAGGGCCGGGAAGCCCTGCTTCCCCTTCGAGCCGGCACCTCAGCCCGTGCCAAGGCCCACGGAGCTCCAGTCGGCCTTGGGCGGCCCCTGCCTGGGTCTCGTCTCCGTGTGGGGCTGCCCGCCGGCCATCCTGGAGCTGGAATCCTGACCCGAGGAAGGGGGAGGGGAAGGGACCCAGGAGCGGAGGCCAGGCGGGCTGGCAGGCCCCCTCTGAGCCCGCACGGCTCGCTGGCGGCCCGTGGCAGACGTCAGGAGCTAGAGCCGCTGGACACACCGAAGGGGACCGTGAAGGCAAGGCTGGACGCCCCACGCCAGGGAGCAGAGTCTTCCAAAGGCTGAGGACCCCGAGACGTGACAGCTCTGGAAAGTTCAATGTGACTGTGGCACGTGCCTGTACCACCCGGCCGTGGAGGGCGGCCTGTGGCTTCCGCTGCCCGTGGGTCTAGAGACAGTGCCCGGAGGGACAGCAGGACAAGAAAATGATGCGACAGACCCCGCTTAGGAAGACGCCTGCCCATCCGCTTGCCAAACGGTGAAGCGGCCCCTTAGCCCTCCAACCCAGCGTGGAAGAGGCCCCGCCGCTGAGCCCGCAGGCGGCCCTGGAGCAGACGCACCTGTTAGGAGGAGGGCCGGGCTTCTGCTGGAGAAATGGGTGACCCGACCGGGCTTTCTGTCCCCTCCTCCCAGAGGGTCTGGGGGCCTGCACCCTCCCCAGCGGCAGGGCGCGATGTCTGGCTGCCCACAGTCACAGCGCCCGCAGCTCTGGCTTTGCCAGGTGGCCCCGGAGCCACCACCGAGCACAAACTGGCCACTGCGGCCGCCCCTCCCCGCCCCCGTGGGATAGATAGCGCCCCGTCCCCGCAGCCCAGGCCCTTTTCACCCCAGTGATACGCAGTTAACAGTCATTAGTTCGCCAGTCATAGAAACGAGCCGCGGCCCGTGAGGGATCAGAGCACCGGGCAGCGGCCTGACCCGAAATTCAAAACTCCCTACCTCTGCTCTCCATCACCCGTCAGGGCGGCTCTGGGAGCAGCCCCGAAGGCTCACCCTGCAGCTGTCTGGCCCTGCGACAAGGGTGCCATTTCTCTTGTTGGCAGTGGGTGCTGTCAGCGCCCCTCCTCGCCCCATCCCTGCAGCTGTGAGCCTGGTTTCCTTCATCGGCGTCCAAGCCTGCCTGAGCGGCAGCGTCCCACCTGCTTCTCCCCTGCTTTATGTATCATCCGGGCTGTTTAAATAAACCTGGGCTGTCTTTTAGGGTGTTTACAAGCAAATGAAAGTCGGGTCTAAGGGAAAGAGTATTAGCTATCCTCGCCTCCTTCTCGTATTTACTTCTTTTTTTTTTTTAAGACTGTTTTGCTGTTTGCTCTCTGGGCCGCCCAGGGCATAACTGTAAAGGAGACCAAATACGACGGCAGAATCCTCCTTCTCCTTTCTTTCCTCCTGCTTGTCCACACCCCAGGGGCTCCTGCCCCGGAGGAGACCAATCTATAAACTCCTGAGAGCGCACCCTTCCTGGGGGAACTCGCCCTTCACAGCACACAAGGCTATGCAGCTCGGACAACAAACGGTACCGTTTCCAGATGGCGGGCAGCACGGAGCCCTGACCTGGGTCCCGCCTGTGACAGCACTTGAAACATTCCGGAAGGCCCTGCTCTGGGCCCACTGGCAGTGCCCGGCCGCCCTCCTCTTCCCTCCCGGCCGCTGGTGCGGACACCGCCGGCCTCCCTGCTCTCTTGTCCCTGGCTTGCAGCCAGGAGACAGGGCGTCCCCTGCCTTCACCTCGGCCTGGTCTCCAGAGGGCTGCCTTCCCTCAGCACGTGGGTGCTGACGCCCCGAGACCCCAGATACCAGTTTAGAAAAGGCCCCAAGAATTGTGAGGAAATGAAGGCCCCCCCCACCCCTTCCACAAGCTAGTACCGGGACTCGGCTGTTTCCTCTCAAACCCCGGCGCCTCTCCCTCCTCCCCGGGGCTCTGGAGGGATGCCTGGGGGGTGCTGTGGTCCCACAGCCGTCGCGCTTACTGAAAAGGAGGCCTCTGAGCCCCCAGGCTGGGGCGGGCAGCCGCCAGGAGAGGGGGGCTGGCAGCAGAGGGGCGGCAGAGTGGACGGCGGAACTGAGTGCCCGATACGCGCAGACGCGGCCCTGGGCTCCGTACCTCTGCGGCTCACTGGCAAACAGCACGGTTCCCCACACGGCAGCCACTCGGCCGCGGACCCGACACGCACGTACCTGGTGGGGACCTTCACGGGGAGGCGTCTGCGTGAGCAGGAGACCAAGAAGACCTCGCAGGGGCGGCGGGAACCGGCCACGACCCCGTCCTCAGCCGCGCCGGGCCCTGCGTTACGCTCCTCGCGTGCGCGCATGCGCTCGCCGGCCGCCGCCTGGGGAGGCTGGAGCTGATTGGCCGGGTGGAAGCCGGCCTCCTCCCGTCCCGCCGCACGTTGGCTTCCTGTCACAGTCCGGCTACCGGCCGGGCCTGTGGGCGAGCCGCGGCAGGGGGCTGAGAGAGCGCAAGGAGTGGGCCCCTTCTGTCGCCCCTGCGCCCACGGGCTGCCCGGGCCCAGCCGAACGAGGGCACTTAGCTCACTTGGGACCCGACGGCGCCCCCCGAGCTGGGGGCGGTCCGAGATCCCCACGTTTATGTAATCAGTTCAGGGAGGGGTGACGAGGGTCCCTGTTATCTAGGGTTTTGTCTTCCAAAAGCCAGAGGCAGAAAGGCCGCATTGGGCAGGAACGCGGGGACCCCGCAGGAACAATAAACAAGGGCCACTGGAGCTCATTTTCCTCCCTCCCTGAGCGGCCGAGTTCACTTGAAACAACCTGCTGCCCAAATTGGCCTCCTCGCCCACACACGCTCCCTGCCTCCTTAGAAGTCAGAGAGGAAAGGTAAAAAAAAATGGCAGAAATTAGTGCTTTGGGTTCAGGAAATCCCAACTCCTGGAGCCAATGGGTTAATGTCGGGTCGCTGATAAATCCCAGCTGTTTCAGCCATTCCAGCTGGAGGCCATGGGACCAGGGCTGGAATGGGCAGAAGAATCGGATCTTGTGCCGTTTTCGTTTTTGTTCCTGCTTCCCCATGGGCCGATGCTAGACTTCCAACTCCCTGCCTCGGCTTGGACGGGCTCGTGTAAATTTACTTTCCAAAGAAAGCAGGAGAACATCTCGTGTGAAGAAGGCGTGGAGCGGCTGGAGTTGGCCCCCATCTGGTGGAGGACCAGGTTCCACTTCGGGCCGGGCCGGGCCTGCCGCCCCAGGCTCCCCCGGAATGAATCCCACCTGCGGTGCTGCTGCTGGCCGGGCCCCTCCCCCCGCCGCCCCAGCAGGGCATCCGGGAAACAGGCGCGGGAACAGGTGGGCCAAGGCCAGCTGCAGACTCGGCCCCAGAGGGCCCAGCCACGTCCAAGGGCAAACAAGGCGTAAGAGGAGACACCGAGGAGCATTCACAGGTGCTGAGACCCACCCAGGCGTCAGGGTCGGTCGTGGCGTTCACTTCTCAGCCTCCCACGCCAGAACCAGCACCGACGGGCTTAAGTTCTTTCAAGAAGGGGCGAACCGGGTGCCAGCCCAGCCTAGGCCTTTAAGGCTCCCTCTGGGCCTCCAATTCCTC
This sequence comes from Balaenoptera borealis, assembly GCF_965194805.1. Classification (NCBI taxonomy): domain Eukaryota; kingdom Metazoa; phylum Chordata; class Mammalia; order Artiodactyla; family Balaenopteridae; genus Balaenoptera; species Balaenoptera borealis. The sequence continues at coordinate 182,464,960 of NC_138866.1, read as the reverse complement.
TTAGGTTAAGAAGTTGGAGCACCACTAAATATAAACTAGATAAGCGACGAGGATTTACTGTATAGCACAGGAAACTATATTCAATATCTTGTAATACCCTATAATGAAAAAGAATCGGTATGTATATGTATAACTGAATCACTTTGCTGTCACCTGAAACTAACACAATATTGTAAATCAACTATAGTTCAATTAAAAAAAAGTTGGAGTGGATGACCTTGAAGGTCCCTTTCAGGTCAGCTCTTTCTAAGACTCTCCAGGTCTGGCTGTGATCCGTTTGACTAACAAGCAGCTTTCTACAGAGATGCACTAACACATCCTCACTTTCCCTTGGCTAGTACTCAGCTCACTAGTGGCCCCAGAAACGGAGGAGCTGGACACCCGCAAATAAACTCCTGTGAACGCTATTTGTAATGTTTGTACGTAGACAAACCGTGTGTTCGGAACAGAGGGAATTTTGTTTGGACAATTTCTAAGCAATGCTTTGAAAATAATCACTCAGCAAAGACTCAACAGAACACTTAAGTCCATCATTTATCTCTAAAAATTTCCAAGCAGGGCCCTGCAAAATAATCACAATTTCAAATACTCAAAAACCTGAGTCTCTTAAAAACCTGAGTTGGTCACTCAGAGGCCATCGCTCAGCAGGTAGGCCCAAGAGTTTGCACCTAATTCCATAGGTCCAGGCCAGTCCTGAATCCACTTCACGGAGGACCCTAAGTTAGAAGAAGCCCCCAGTCTGGGGTCCCCACCCCAAGTTAGGCTGGATGAGTTCAGGTAATCAAACCCACCCCTCGCTCCATCACTGATTTGAAACACCGATGGGCCTGAGGGTTACAACTGGGGGATGGTTACTCTCTAGCCTTTAAGAGACGGCCAAGGGTCCTACTTCTGATGCTGCCGCTTTCCTTAAAAAAACCAGACGTGGCTCTTGGCTAATCTTGGCTCTGCAAGGAGGATTTTAGAATTCCAGGAAAGAATTTCCTAAGCATAGCTCTGCGATACAGAGTGCTAATGAAATCATATATTCATTCATTTAATCAACACATTCATCAAATATCTGCTGCTTGTCTGGCAATTTTTTAGCCAATGGTATCACACTGATGGACAGGATAATTAGTCCAAGTCTGCCCTCCTCAGGTTGACAGTCTAGCAGGGGAGACATTGCCAAGTGTGGGTGGGTTGCCGATAAGCAAACTCCCAAGGAAATGGGGAAGGGCCTGGGCTGTTACCTGGCTGAGGGCAGAGCCATTCCCTTGCTCAGAGATGGGATTCTGAACCACAGTAGGCAAAGAGCTGAATGATGGCCTGGGGTCTCCGGAATCAAGTGCTCATGGAGGGAAGGGCTTGGGAGACTGGGCCTGGTCTACCTAGAATGGTGTTCAGGGTGTCCAGGGTTCAAGGATTCTAGGCTGAGGCGGCTGCCTCCAATGGAACTGGACAGCTGGACCGGAAGACAAAGACAAGTCACTCGCTGTGGGCTGTATCCCTGGGCTTAATTCTTGAGGGAGTGAGGCCCACAATGAGACAGGTGACAATGCGGTGGTGACGGCAGTTTTGTGACTCCAGGGTGACAAGGGCAGGACCCGCTGGTGGTAAGTCAGCAGCAGCAATGGGACCAAGTCCCCATAGATGACCTTCCCCCCAAGACCCCTTGTTTCCAGAGTCTCATTCCCGATGCTTCCTGCCGATTCTGTGAGCTACCCTATCTTTCCAGGAAATTCCAGTTTCTGGGCTTGAAATCCAGAGCCCTAATTGGTACAGAGATTGGATATCCCATTAAATGCTACACATATTTAAAAAGGCTTAAGGGCACGTAGCAACTGGCCCCATTACGGGGGTGAGTAAGGAAAATGTTATATCGTTTGCTGTGGCCTTTACGGGCAACCGTGTCCAGGGCTGGGCTCCATTCAGGCCAAGGTTTCGATTACGCCTCTCCTGTGGGCCTAGGTTTCAGCACGCCCTTTGGTGGACGCAAACGTAGCTGGCCATACCTCTCTTCACGTGCCATGTACTCCAGTGAGGAAAAATGATTTACACGCACGAAACGCTGTCAGTCACTGCATGACCAGGTGGGAGGCTCCAGGAGGTGGGTCTTCTTTACAGACTCAAGAATACGGTCCCTCCCACGGCTTCTTTGCGTTTATGTTTCAGGACCACTTCTTTGGGCGTATGTTTCAGGACCGCTGCTTTATGTGCGTATTTGTATGCAGAAGGGACCTTGTATGTGTCAACTCTCAGATTCTCATATCTGGAAAGAACTGGAATTCATTTACTCAAAACATAATTTAGTCCATCTAGCTGTTTTTTCTATGTCTTATGAGTCATCTTAAATGCCTTCTAGAAGAAGGTGGCTATAAATAAATTAAATAAATAAAAAAGAGTAAATGATTCAGCAGAGCTTTGTTCACTTTCAGAATTCAGAGATCTGTGCTGGGCCTTACGAGGCTGGGGAGTTGGTGCAGGGTGGGAAAGAGGCAAAGATGAGCAGGACGTGATGGGAGATCTGGCACAGACCCCAAACGATGCCCCACGTGGAAAAGAACCATGGGCAGCAACGGCCAGTACGGCAGGACTTCAGAAGGTGAGAGCGCTGGGTGACCTTGGGGCGACCATGGATACCGAAATGAGAGGCACGAGGGACCATTTAAAGACCTCCTGCCTGCCTAAGAGGCCAGCGCCAGTGCTGAATGACCCCCACTGACCCCCAGGCCCCCCTCCTGTCAGTCCGTGGAAGTCCCTTCTCCCGTCCCCTACGGCCTCCTCGAGGCCCAGCCGAGGGCAGTGCAAGTGAGTTAACACAGAAAAGCAAGAGACGGGAATTCCGACGAGATGGAAGATTCTTGCACCCTAGGGGGCCACACAGAGCGCAGGGTCCGGAGGCCTTGGAGGCCACAGCGGCCCTCCCTCTGTCCGCACCCCTCCCGTGGCCCAAGCAGCCCCAGAGGAAGCGTGGGTCTGCGAGTCCCTGCAGCCCTACCAGGGTCGGGCCGTGGATCCGAGCCCCGGGGGGCCGCGCGGCGTCCCCTGTGACACTGACGAGGGGCGGAGCCAGAGCCAGGGCCGTGCTGGCGGCTGGTGGAGAGGAAGGCCCCGACACGGTTTCTCCCCTGATCAAACCAACTCCAGGGCTTCCCTGGTGGCGCAGTGGTTGAGAATCCGCCTGCCAATGCAGGGCACACGGGTTCGAGCCCTGGTCTGGGAAGATCCCACATGCCGCGGAGCAACTAAGCCCGTGAGCCACAACTACTGAGCCTGCGCGTCTGGAGCCTGTGCTCCGCAACAAGAGAGGCCGCGACAGAGAGAGGCCCGCGCACCGCAATGAAGAGTGGCCCCCGCTCGCCGCAACTGGAGAAAGCCCTCGCACAGAAACGAAGACCCAACACAGCCAAAAATAAATATAAATAATAAATTAATTAATTAAAAAAAAAAAAAAAAAAAAACAACTCCAGTCAAGTTTGTCCTTCGACTTTACGAGGCTCCCCACCTAGCAGGAGCCCCGCACGCAGGGCCGCAGGACACGTCTCCGGAACCGAATCCTTACCACGACCAGTGGCACTCCCCCTGAGGTGGAGTTACAGTCGGAGACTGCCTCAAAGTACTTGGTCTTCAAAGCTTAAGATGGTGGTTTGGGGTTATATGGACTCATATTAAGATATTTTAAACATTTTTTTGGTGTGTGTTTTTTTTTCTTCTTTGCAATTAGAGGTGAGGAGGAAAATTTCATTCCCATCACGATGTAGCTGTCCTTTCCCACCACCAGCACGGTCTTCTTGTGCCTCCTGCCAACAGAAACTCAGTCTGGTTTGGCTGATTTTGCTGACTGACCTCCTGCTCACCCACAGCGTCCTTGGGAGCCCGTGGGCGCCCAGACGCAGCCCAGGAAAGAAAGGGTTGCGGAAAAGGGGTTTCCAGCTCTGCTCCTAACTCTGCCCAGATTCAGGGCTCCTCAGCAAAGGGACTTTCCCAGAAGTTCCAAAAGGCTGATGGGAGGTTTGATTTTGTTTTTTAGCAATTACGGAGGAAAAGAAAAATAAATCAATCCGAGTGAAAGCAGAAATCCCAACTCCCTGACACACACACAAACCAGTGCAATGCCATGCACTTTCTTACAGACATGACATACCCAGCACCAGAGCTGTTAAAGGTCCAGAGTGCGTGTAACTGGCCTGGTGGACATTTTTCTTAGCTCTGCACAAGCCCCCCCGTGCCTGTTCCTCATTGAATAAACTTGCTCATGAATTAAGGTCTTGAAACTAAAATATATAGATCCCAAAGGGCAACTTTCAAATTACCTAGTCAGCGTGTTACACCGCTACTGGTTTTCAACAAGCCAAGCCGAGGCTGCTCGTGGCCAGCCCTCTGTTACTGGTATGGCTCAGGCCCTAAACGGTGGGGCACACCTGGGATGCCTTTAGCCGGTAACTCAAGTCCCCCAGCTGTTGTTAATGACCATCGCTTATGGTCCAGGGACAACATGGGAAGGAGACTCATTGAAAACTCTACAGAGACTCTGTTAATAGCCTATTATTGCAAAGTCCATGGTGTGTGTGTGTTTAAATTTGGAAGGTTCCCTAACTCTGTAGCAATAAAGTTTTCTTCCAAGTCATACCTGAAAAATCACTTCTCGTGGAAGTATCCACTGATACAAAAACAGTTTTATGAAATGTATAATATTTGGTTGGCGATATCTTAACAGATTAGCCATGTGCTGATGAGATTCGGGTGCAGAATAACAGACCTGAGTTCGGGTCTAGAGGTGAGGTCTGGAAGAACATGTCTGGGGCGGCGTTGGGGGGCACCCCAGATAAGCAAGTCATCTCACTTTACCTGCAGGCCTGGGATGAGACAAAGCAGCTGAGGATGGAGCTGGGCCCTCAGGTCAGCTCAGGGATGGACGGAGGTGGAGGTGCTCCAGATGGGCCACCAGGCTTCTGAGGGCAAGGTGTGCAGTGCCAGCAGCCCACCTTAATGGGTGCCGTGAGCCTGTCTTCCAGATGGAACGAGAAGAGACACAGAGAGAGGGCTTCTCGCTGAAATGTTCTGGTCTGAGTGACGGAAGAGGCAGCTTGCCCTGGACTCTAAAAATCCATGTGCCACATACACAAGGCACCTATAGCAAAATGGAGTACACAGAGAACCAAGTCTCCAGATTTACATTTGAGGAAAGTTCACATTTGAACACTGACAATTTCCCAAGTCACTTTTTCCCTTAAGATAATGGGGCATTTGGATGGAAAGGGAGACAGAGAGGAAAACTGCTTGGACTGAAGTGCGGGTAAAGCTGAGACTATTATGGACGACCCACGAAGCCTTCCAAGCTTTTAAATGGACCGGCGGGGTAAGATGACAGCTCAAAATGGGGTGAAACATTTCAAGTTAAAAATCAATGCGAGATTTGTTAAAAGCTGAACTTAAAACCTTAAGGAAGACTGGGTGTAAAAATTTTCTAGCTTTAGTGCATCAAGCGCCCCTTTGACAGTACAGCCCAGCTGAGTCAGGCAGGCCTTGTGGCCCAGCCGTGCCCCACGGGGGCTCATGGGGTGACAGGAACGGCTTCCTTCTGCCCCAGGTCAGACCCTACGGCCAATTCCAGAGGCCTGAGTAGGAAAGCTGTTCTTGGAGTGTTCACCCAAAGGAGCCCCACCTGAGCCCAGATCAGTGCTCCCGGGAGGCGCCCAGCTGGGCCCTGGCGTCCCTGGAGGCGGACAGGGCACCACGTTCACGGCCCCCTCCCGAGGAGGAACCACAGTGCAGTGCCACCCCTGCCCCACCCCCTGCGGTGACTGCCGCCTGCTTCGTTCAGTCCCGGGCCTGGAACTGAGTAGCAGGGGGGAGCGATTCACCCTGAGGCCGCCCCCGAGGCAGGTGGCGTGGAGAGCTGGGCGGGCAGAGACACCTCAAAGTCTCCATTTCCACCCTGGGAAGGCAGCACTCAGGCGAAATGAGCGGATTGTTTTTAGTCTTCTTTGAAATGAAACCTGGGAGGAGGACCCAACTCCGGCCTTTTCGTTGGCAAAGGAAAGCCCTGTGGCTGCCTTTCTGTTCCCACCCCTACAATTAGGCGGGAGGCCGAGCTGCTTCCTGAAACAGGATCTGCAGTCCAGCCCCGCTCCGGGCAGGACGCGCTGCCCACCGTGGCCTGGCTGGAGGGACCGGACAGCCCACCAAGGCAGCGAGTGGCGGGGGACACGGGGGTTGGGGGGGGCGCGTGTGGTGAGGCGCTGGCTGGCCCACACAGCTCTGCTCCTGCAGCCCAGTGGCCCGGAGAGAGTGGTCCAGGCTGGGGTCCCTGGGCGCCATCCGGAAGGCTGGTGAGACGGGTGCAAGGCTGAGCTACAGGCGAGGGCTCTCGGGCCAGCCCGGGCCCCATCACCCATCACCAGCGGTCCTGGGCAGCAGCCTGCGATCATTTGTTCCCTCTGGGGATGGGCTCCACACGTAATTTGGAGTGAAAACAAGTGTTTTCCAACGTATGGCCCACCTTTCCCAGGCTTGGCCCATCAGCCTGATGGGTATTTTAGGGGATGATGCTTTTCAATGCCTCCGGGCGGGGGGCCAGCTCCTGCCCCGCCCACTCAGCATGTCAGCTGCCACCTGCACCTTTAACGACGGATGTCAGGAGAGGCCAAGATGCTGACATCTGCTCCTGAAGTTTGGTTTTAAGCGCTTTCTCAGGAATGCGAGACTCTACCTGGACCATGGTTCGGAAAATGCTTGCCATTTCTAGAGCAGGGCATTTGCTCATTCAGGAAAATATTAGGAAGAGAAAATAAGGCCTGGACTCCTGCACCAGGTCTTAAATGTGCCCCGGCCTTCCGCTCCCAGGAGCGGCCCCTGCGTCCTCCTTCCCTGCACCTCTGTCTGCAGCGCCTCAGGCCCTGGCGGCCCCGTTCTTACAACGGGAAGCACAGCGATGACTTAGCAGCTGGGTGTCTGACAGCTGCCGCTTTTGTCCCCAGAGGAACCTAGTTCCAGGCTCTTAAACTGGTACACTTCAATTTACTTTCTTTATAACAGCCAAACTGCAGAAGAGCAGTAAAACTTTTTTATGGTTTAACTCGAGGCAATTATGATCGCACGCAATAGAATCCATTCGGTTCAGTTACTTAAAGGAAGAGCCTAAAACACAAATGCAAAATTTCTGGCAGATGCAGAGCAGAGAGGGAATTTCTGGGAGGGGACTGAAATACGCATTTGGGGACTCCTTCCTGCATCTGTTCACCCTGTTCCGCAGTGGGACTCACGTGGGCCCTGACCTTGGAGGCCTGGTTTAGTCATCATTTCTAAACTGTTTCTGGGGAGACAGAGGTATGCGTGCCTTCAGGAGAACAGGTGAGCAGAAAAAACTGGACGTGGTCACAGAGCTACAAGAAAAATGCAAGGGGAGCGTGCAGAGAGGTGGAAGCTGGTCCCACGGGGCCACCCCGTCCCTGGGCTATACCTCCTCCCGGGGACTCTGACCTCCCACGGGAAAGAGCTCGGGACCCACCCCCAGAGAGCTGGAAAACTCACTTTTTCTAAGTCAAGTCATTTTTCATGGGCTGTCAAGGGAGCCGCATCTCACCACGGGCTCCTCGGCCCCCTGCCACCTCTGTCCTTCCACGTGTGACCCCTGAGAGGGTCACAGCAGAGTCTGTTAGACTGTGTCACCTTCCCCAGCGAGGGGCACCCTCTACAGCCCCAACGGAAGCTGCGGACGGGCAAGCAGACCTGGAGCCTGGTCTCTCCTGTTTACTTCTTTCTCGGTCCCCAGCCCCCCGTGGAATGTCGCCCATTTATCACCCGTCAGAGTCCAGCTTGGACTTTCTAGAGCTGATGTGCCGACCCCAAGGACTAACCTGCAGTGCTTTCACTTGCATTTCAACCGGAATAGAAAGTCGCCTCCAGTGAACACCCTTCACATCCAGCCAGTTTGTGATCCAGACCCACAGCACGACCATCAGAGAACTGGACCCTCCACAGACCACCCTCTGGCATCAATTACTTACATTTGTTCTGCACACAGAATCCAAAGACCCCCGAAAGTCTCTCCCCATCACGGCTCAGGCTCAGGCTCGACGTCCCGCAGTGCGTTTCCCAAGGCAGGTCCAGATCCATCTCGGTGTTTCTTCACGAACAGCAACTCAGGCCCAGTTTCTCTTGTTCTGAAGACCTGTGAACTAGAGAAAAGAGCGCCATGACCCACCCATTCTACAAACAATGTGACATCAGGATAGGAAAGCTCCATGTGACACGCTCCATGCAAAGCAGGGAGGAGGGAAAGGCTGTATCAGCAACTGGTCCATGGCGATTTGGAAATCCACCCAGGCACACGTCTCTGGTTCCCCGATTAGAGCCAAACCCTACTCTTGGGGAGGGGCCCCCAGTGGCTCTCAGTCAGGAGCTGTTGGGAGCAATGCCCTTAAAATTCTTAAAAGCCCCATTGTCTAACTGAGAGAGTCTGTAAGGCCTGCCTTTAAGACTCTTAGAAGCCCTGCAAGGTATAGCCTTACATCCTTCTAAGGTCTGGAAAGAAGCGTTAGAGCCACACCTTGGGATGGTCGCCCTGAGGCCATGCCGCACAGAGGGTGCCCTGGATTTGATCTTTGTCCTAAAGCCATTTCTCACCGTGAGTCACTTTTTCTGGGAGACGGTGGCAAGGAGACACAGTCTCGTTATCACACCCAGAAAGCCCTGGTCCCTTTATACTTCCTTAGTCCATCTGTCTCTTCACACAGCTTATCACAGGCGGCTGGAAGAAGCCAGTGGCGTGTTCTATCTTCTGCCTGGCGTCTCCTCAGCCAGACCCTTGGGTTCATTGCGTATCCTGTCTGTTTTCCACGTTTCCAAGGGTGACAGTGTTGCTAAACTTTCTGTCCAGCCTCCAAATAATATTTTCCTCACTGTCCTCCAAGCTCTCATCAAGTCTCTTTGAGGTCCTTCTGGCTTTTATTAACGATCTTCCCAAGGTCCTCCCAGCTTTGCCCAGTGCTTCATCCCAAAGCCAAGGCCATGTGTTAGGTTTTTGTGAGGGCAGGAGCCCACTTCCAGGTACCAAGTTTTGTTCCGGTTATCTATGGCTGCATAACAAGTTACCCCCAAACTTGGGGGTTTAAAACAACAATCATTTTTATTGTTTTCCACAATTTTGTGGATCCAAAACTTGGATAGAGCCCACTGGGTGATATGTTTTTTTCCTCCACTGGGTCAGTTGGTGACATTCAGCTGGTGGGGGGGCTGGTCTATGGGGGCCACACGGCTGGCATGTAGGTGGAGATGGCAGGAAGGCCAGGATCAACAGAGACTGTCAGCCAGAGTCCCTACACATGGCCTCTCCAGCATGGCAGTCAGGATGGTCAAGCGCATCACCTGACAGCTCATTATTCCAGAGAGACTATTCCTAGAGACTGTGTAATCTGCCATTTTCTTCAGATGTGGGTTTGGAAACTGGCACCACATGACTACTGCCACCTTCTAGTAGACACAGTAGTTCACTCAAGGGAAGGGGGCATAATCCCCACTTCTCACTGGGAGACTTGTCAAGGAATTTATGGCCATCTTTAGTCTTCCATACTCCTTCTTCATCTCCTCCTTCTTCCTGTTGCTTGGAGTGACGTGCGAAGGCTGGAGTGGCAGCAGCCATCTTGGACCATGAGAAGTTGTTAGGTGTAAAAGTCATGCGCTGCAGATCAACCAGCTAGAAGCAATCTGGATCACTGACACCAAGGAAAACCATCCAATCCTTAACTGTCTACCCCTGAATCTTTAAAATATGAGAAAAAAATAACCATTCTTAAGTCATTGTTATTAGGGGCTTTTCTGCCACTTGCAGCCTAATACCTAACAGTTGTTTGGGGTGTAATGTATCCTCGGCAGCCCAGAGTTGCAGATTGAGGAGACTTCTCTGTGCCCCAACAATCCATCCTGCACCCCACGGCCAGAGTTTCCTGAAGCATCACACATGGGGGTTGGCAACAGCTCCCCTACAGTGCCTTCCACTGCAAGAGCCCTGGACCACACTCCGATCTCATCACTTCCTTCAAAACAAATTTTCCATCGCATTACAGTCTTCCGCTCAAGGCCCTCACCCAGCTCTCCAGCAGGACCCGCCCACTCTCCTCCACGTCCGCCGCCGGTGGACACGGCTGCACCTGTGTTGTCCCGTGCCTGTTCCCCAGAACCCCACACACCTCCTTCCAAATCCTACCGTGTTTTTAGGACAGACCTCAAATCTTTTCTGGGTGAAGAATTTCCAAGATCTCAACGACAGGGCTTGCTCCCTCTCCTGCCTTTTACGGGAGGGTTTACATTGTCCAAACCCCTTATTCAACACCACACGCCACTGTCAATAGGGGCTTGGTTGCTTTTGTCCCCCATGCACTCACATCTCAATTTTCCAAGGTGAGCTGGTCATGGCTATTCTCACGAGGCCATGCATCCGACAAAAGCAGAACCAGCCGCTAGCCAGCCTGGAAAGAGGAGGCAGAAGATGCAGCCCCCCCAGCTGCCCCCTTCTGGCCACTGCCCACCCGCCCCCGGCACACACGCCCCCATTCCAAGCTCTTTCCCTCACTCACCAGACGCTCACTGGTGCAGACCCACCTCGGTGAACTCCCTGTGCCACTGTCGACCCTGAGGACAGGGGCCCGGGGCCCCGCCTGCTGGGCTGCCCGCAGCCCCTGGGCAGCCTCAGCCCCGCTCTGTCCCTGGACCAGCGCTGAGGCTTAGGGCACACGTCCTGGTTGCTCGGATCTTTGTTCCTTATCTTTGCCTGACAACTGGGAACAAAGATCAGGACGGACATAAACATAAAAATGAGAATTTCTCGGGCTTTGCCTGTGATCACCTGGGAGAAAAACCCAAGGTGCCCCCCACCCAATGCCCTGCAAGACCACCCCTCTGCAGCCCTGGTCTGCAGAGAACCAGGGTGGACTCTGCGGGGACATCAGGGGGCCCAGGAATCAGGAAAGCGGCCGAAAACGGCAAAGAGTCAGACTGGAAACTTTGGCTAAAACTTGGTGTTGCTTTTCCTGAGTGCTGGAGGCCTGACAATGGGCTGAACGGACAGCCAGCGAGAGCCCGTTTAATGGCTTATTTGGCAAGGGCTACTCCTGAAATTAATTATCAATCATTTCCCATCATTCTTAAATGGCATTTGTTAATCCACAAGGCTTGGGGGAACGCGTGTGTTGGGGGGTGTTCCCCAGGCCGCTCTGAGGAATCTGAGAGGCGTCCAGACACCTGGGCAAGGCTGGGCGCTGCATCTCCTGGCCCAGCCCTGGGTCATGGTCACGGCGATAATCCAACCTCCAGCCGCAAGTAACCCACCTGAAAAGCCACACCCGGAACGCGTGCCTGGCCTGGGGCAGGGGTGCGCCTGGCATGTCCTTTTGCACAACCAGCAGGAGGGGCTCGGGCAGGAGGAACAGGTGCTGATGTGGAGAGTGCCATCCCCGCCGTGGCACACTGGGCCAGGGAGGGCGCAGGGCACGGGCGGCTGCTCCTACCTCCTCCGGGCCTGCGGGCCTGCAGGTACTAAAGTCAGCGCTAGAGAAGCAGCCAGGTGTGCGCACACATGGGGACCTGGCCAAACCCTGCAGTGACAAGGGGCCCAGGCCAGCACCTCTGTCCTCGTCCTCGCCTGCCAGCGTCCACCACCCTGCCAGGCTCACGGGAGCGGCCCTGTCTGCCCAGGATGCTCTTCGGAAAGCCCACCACACCTCCCCTGCCCCGGGGCATTTCCTGATGGACCAGAAACAGCTGGCCTCCTGCATCTGCCCAGGGCGGGCGTGGCAGCCTGTTCCCCGGTTCTTGTGGCCCCGGCACGCGGCACGGTGCCTGGCAGGTGGGAGGTGCCCCACAAAGGCTGGTCTCGTGACAGGCGCTCCCAGACCTGCCTTCCGTGGGTCTTAGCATCAACCAGCAGGGTACTGGGGCCCCAGCCGCCCTCGCTCTGGGGCCGCCATCAGCGAGAAGACAGACGGACGGACAGGGCTGTCCCCACGCAGGTGGCCATTCCTTGTCACCTCCCAGCAGCCGCTCTGCGGGCCCTGCTGCTCTTGCGCATTAAAGCTGCTCACAAGCCCAGAGGGGCTGTGGCCGGGATTGCAAGGGTTGACCCCGGCCCAGGCACTGACTCCCCCAGTCACTTGGGAAAACAGTTTTCCCCTGAAATAGGGAGAGTGAAACTTAATGGAGAACTTTGCAGATTCTCACTAGTCCGTAAAGTCCTGAAATTCTTTCTTTTCCTGGAAGCTTCGTGTCAGCATGTCAGTAAATGTTCAGCTGCGGAGCCCTAAGAGGGGCGGTCCCACTGGATGACCCTTAGAAGAGTTATGTGCAAATGAGTATTGAACAGACATCAAAATGAACGAGGTGCTGCTGTCTGCGGGACCTTGCGGGAGACAGGATTTATGAGGCCCTGGTGATCTCGGGGGTGCAGAGCTGGGGGCTCCTCACCCCTACGACCAGTGAGCGATCGGTCCTGACCTCCTCAGGGTCCATCTGGATGTCTCTGGAAGGAGGCTCGATGCCAGTGAGATGGTGACTCTGAAAGGGGGCTTCCACCAGAGCGGGGCAGGTGGGGTCAGGACATCGGCCGGGGCCCAGAGGCGGCCCTCCGCGTGCTGCCAGAAGCCGCGGGAGACAAGTGCGCGCGGACCGGGTCGGAGACGAACACTGCCACCTGGTCTGGACCAGAAGAGGGGCCCTGAGAAGGCCGTCCCTGACGCAGATTGCCCCTGGGGCAAGCAGCCTCGGGGGGTGCCCACGTAGACCCCGACGTCCAGAGCAGCGCAAAGCGCTCTGACTTGTATAGCAGTTCTGCTCACCCGGAAGAGACAGGGACAGGGCAAGCCGGACTTTCTGGAATTGTAGCCCTTTCAGAGCCAAGTCAAAGCCCTAGACTCCTACTCCCTATGACAAGTGTCCCTGGAGTCTGTCCGTCTGTAATGTGCTCACGTCCTCCGCCTGTGTCCTTCCCGTGGTACAGCGTCAGGAGCCTTTCAACTCAGGGTCTCACAATCTAGGTATGGCTTTGTGCTGACTCTTTTTTTTTTTAGTGTCAGATTTTATTGAAGAATTTCCCTTTAATTGAGGATGTACTAACCTTCTCCCCCTGCAAACACACACAATGATTTATATTTAAAAGATGAGGTAGGGACTTCCCTGGTGGCGCAGCGGTTAAGAATCCACCTTCCAACGCAGGGGACACGGGTTCCGTCCCTGGTCAGGGGACCAGATCCCACACGCGTGCTGCAACTAAGAGTTCACATGCCACAACTAAGGAGCCCACCCGCCGCAACTAAGGAGCCCGACTGCCACCACTAAGATGCGGCACAACCAAAATAAATAAATAAATAAAATTTAAAAAAAAAAAAAGAAAAAGATGAGGTAGAATAACAGAGTGAATGGAACTGAGACCCAAACATCAGACTGGCCTGTGGTCCGGCTCTGGCCGTGTGACCTTGGACAGTCATGTCGCTGCTTTGCCCCCGGTTCCCACACCTGCAAAATGAGGGCTCAGCTGGGCCATCTCTTCGGGGCCCTCCGGGCTCAAGTCCAGTGGCGCAGCTGCAGCACCTCCTGCTGACGGGCTGGCGAACTGCTCCATCCTCCTCCTTCCAGGAACCTCGGTGAGTTTGGAGGGTCCACGTGGCAGCCCGTCATCCCTAAAGGCCGCCCGTTCTGGCAGAAAGGAACACAGGGAGACACGCGCTGGGGACCCTGGAGGGATGCGATCTCGTTGGGAGAAATTTCTCTTAAGCTGGCCGCGGCCTACCACAACTGGAGCTCAGCACAGCCTGCGCGGCTTCACGGAGCGCTGCGAACTGAGCCGGCCCTGGCAGCCATCTGCTACACGAACGCCAGAGGCGGGACCCAGGGCTGGAGGACCACAAACTGGGCTGTTCGGGTTTAGCACAAACTCCAGGCATCCATCGCCAGGAGCAGACGCTAGGGATGCAGACCCTAGTTTGGCACAGCGATGTGAGCCTGGGCCCTGCCAGAACGCAGCACCTGAATCGCGGCGTGCTCTGAGAGCGGGCCTTCCTTGTGGGCGGGAGGGGCCCGCCGCCGGTGCTGAGTCTGAGACCATTTCCCCGCGAAGGGTCCGCACGGCTCTTGCTGTCGCAGTTTCTAGCTCCGTGCTCGCGGTTCATGTCTCTGAGACAGCATTGATAGATCGCAGGCGATGTTCTCACCGCCGTGCACGACATCTGTGCCACAGCTGCACCGGCCAATGGAGATTTTTGCCATCATTGGGCGATGACGTGCCGTACTGACGGGGCGGCGCTCTGCTAGTCGGGAGGGAGGGCCTGGCACCATCGGAAATTCCAGGGGTTTTAAGGTTGGCGCAGGGCACAGTTCTAGGGGCCGTGCTGCTTGTCTGGGGTGTGTATCAACTGAAAACAACTGGGCATGAACGTCAGCAAGGAGAGCTTTGTACAGACAGACCCTCCCACTGCCCCCACAAAATAACCTAAAAGTTATGCTAGCAAAGTGCTCAAAGTCGCAGAGCACATTTCTGGAATGTTCTAGAACTAAGTCCGCTGGTAATGACTAAATTGCCGACAGTTGAGCCAGGCTCCTGGGCTAGAAAATGAAAGTAGGCTCTTTGTGCTAAAGGATTTTCAAGGCTACACAGAGAGAAGGGATGTTGGTTCTGACCCATCCTTCCCTAGCATGTTAGCATGTCACAGTGGCTGTTATACTAAAAACGCTAAAACGTTTAGATAAGGAATAAACTCCTGCCATGTACTTGGTGCCCCTAGCTTTCCAGAACACTCTCCCTACTAGATTTTCCTATTAGACTTGCCCAAGGCATCCAGGAGAGCGGAAGCGAGGCTCACACACAGCACCTCTGAGCCGGGGCGAGCTTTCTAGAGCTGCACCGGTGTCTGAGGCTCTTGAGACCCCATCTTCCTTCCTCTCCTTCTCCCTTCCCAGGTGTCAGACCTGCATCCTGGTCTGAAGGCTCTCCTTGCCTCCTCCTGAGCCGGCCCTCCCCCCACCCGCCGCCTTGAGCCTTCTAACTCCGTCTCGCCTCGGCCTCCCGGAGAGCCCGGCCCAAGAGCAGGGTCAGAGGCGCGAGCAGTCCGTCCTGCATCCTGCCTGGAGCAAAGGGGAAGGGGCAGATCGGTCGGGGGCCTCTCAGGAGCAAATCGGCAGCTGGGTGAGTCTTGGCTGTGCTCTGAGGAGCCTACTAGACAGTTGGATGAGGTCCTAATCACCCCTGGACCCGGGGCACGTGCTGCCTTTCCCACGCAGCCGTCTTGCATGTTGCCATCAGGATGAACAGTGGCTGCCGTTTGGTGGGCACGTAGCACATGCAGGGCGTGGTGCTAAGCACGCTTGTAACTGTCACCATCCCCCGTCTTCAGAACAATCCCACTTAGAGAATGAGGAGACGGACTCTGGGTCCCTGTGCGGCGTCACACGGCTAAGCCGCAGCGCAGCGGGCAGGCGAGCGACCCCACATCAGAGCCCCCCTCTTCCTGGTGATTTCACACACCGCTGGCCCTCCCACTCTAAACCCTCCCGTGGGAAATCACGCCTGAACCATCTCTCAAGTCTGCAGCATCCACCCCGGGGCTCTGCATACAGAAGTGCCCAGGCAGTGCCGACACGTCCAGGAGCTTCTTGGGCCTGTCGGGGCCCTGGTAAGGGTCCCCTTTCCAGTGACAGCCCTGGCATCCCCGGACACAGACTGGAGCTGGAGGCGGAAGCAGGGCCTGGTCACCAGGACCTAGGATGGCAGCGACCTGCTGGTCCCGTCCCCTCCCAGGAGTGACCCGCCCGCCACTACTCCTCGGCTTCCCTGGCACCGGGGAGCCACAGTCTCCTCCTGCTGCAAAAATAACTTTTTCTTCTCTTTTGAGCGCCATGGGGCATCCACTCTGAGTGCCAAGCGAGGCCCTCCGGCCCCCAAAGCCACTGGAAAGCTCAAAGGCAGGAGCCGCATGGAGTGCTTAGGCGCCATCCTCTCCCGGGAAGAAAGCTGGCTTGTTCCAGGCGCACAAAGGCCGGGCGCTGGGCGGCAACGGGCTGTGAATGCTAATGGGCCGGGTGCTTGCCCCGCAGCGGGCGGGCTGCCCTCCCCGCCCCCAAGGGCCAGCGCAAGAGTCGCCTGTGCCCTTCACGTGGGGACCCAGGCGAGCATCTGTTGCAGGCAGCGCAGCGTCTAAACATCCGTGCAGACTTGAACCAACAGGTCCTGCTGAAATGTGCTAACCATCTGCTTTTCCTTAGCCGTTTGTGAGCAAATTGTGTTTACTATGTTAATTTATTTGACTGTCAACAACACCGAATGACACAGTTGCAGATAAACAACATCATTATATATCTCATTCTGGCACCTTACCAGAAGGTTTTTTTTTTTAATGCCACAGGAATAAATACATATTGAAATGTTAATTGAGCCCAGGAGCCAACTCACCAGAGTCGGGGAGGCCTTCTCTGGGGGAGGCAGCCTGGGGCGCGGGGGCCGGCAGGACTCACTCTTGGCCAGAAATGCGGGGACCCTCAGAAGCTGCGGGGCTGAGAAAGAGGCTTCCACGCATCTGATTTTTCTTGCCCAAACTTCCCTCCAAAAACTCTCCCATCTTCCAGATGGTCAAGCAAGGGGACCAGGAAGAGCCCTGAGCGGAGAAGGTTTGCCACGTGAGAGTCCTCGTGACTCGCTGGCAGCCGCCCTAAAACCAAAGCAGCCGGGCCAGAGTTGGATCTTTTCGTAATTAAGATCATCTCCCCCGTGCAGAGACCAGTAAACTCCACACTTCCAGAGAAAGGGGAGGAAGAAGAGGAGTGCTGGGTGGGAGATGCAGCAAGAAGATGCCTCTCACAACGGACCCAATCAGGGCATCGGCCCGGGACGAACTGGTCTCCCCAGCCGAGCTCACCCCGGGGCTGAAGAATCTGGACGCGGGGTCACGCTGACTCCCGCAGTCCTCCAGTCAGGTAACAGGCAGCAGGAGGCAAATCAGTTTCCCGGGAGGAAAACAGTTTAGGGCCTCAGACAGAGACCAGAGCCGCCTGCTGCTGCGGAGAGGAGCAGGGTTTCTTTCACCGGGCTCACAGGCCTGCAGCAGACTTGGCCTGCACACCCCGATCTGGGGCCGGCCGGTGACAGCCGGCGGGCGGCTCCCCTGCGTAACAGAGCGGCGCTTTGCCTGCTGACCCGTGGAAGCCGAGCGAAATTCCCAGGTGGGGTTTTCACGGCACAAATGACCCGCCTGATCAAGGGATCTGGTAGCCAGGTGGCTTCCGGGTGTCCTTGCAAATATTTGGTTTCAGAGAATGGGTCACGTCACGCAGCTTGATACCTGGAGGCTGAAAGGGCTGCAGCACTAAGCCCTGTCCCCTTCTTGTCCCCGCAGACAGCCCATAAACACGTGGGGCTCATGTTCACACAGAGGGCTGTTGGTTTACGGGCTGGGGGAGGGGCGCGGACGACGGTCGCGGGCGGGCTGTCTGGGATTCGCAGTCAAACGGTCTCAGCTGCCGCGGCTGCAGCAATCACGGAGGCCACCTGGGTCCTGTGCGGCCCCCTGCTCACCCACGAAGTGCGCGCAGGCCCTGTCCCGACGCAGCCTTCCAGAGCCGTCCCCCGCCTCCGCCCAGTCCCAGCGCAGGGATGGCCCCGGCCCTTGAAGGGCGGCCGCGGTACTGGCTCTGGCCGTCCCGGACCTCAGGGTGGGCCTCCTGCCTCTGCTTTCTCGCCTCTCTAGAAGCCCACTCACCCTTGGGAAAAGGTGACACATTGGTTCACTCTAAAATACGTGCCTAAACTGCATCTCTTCGAGGGCATTTTCCATTTAATTGAGGGCTCAGCCTCACATGAAAGGAGTGGGTCTGTTATCGTGGGCGCCTGAGTACAGACAGGAGCACCGCCTGCTCCCTGCGCTTTAAGCTCCTTCAGGGACGAGACGGGAGGAGGCAGGGGCCATTTCAGCCCCAGGTGGGAGCTCCCCTGGAGTCCTGAACCCATTCTGGGCACGCTTGATCTCTTCAGGCGGCTTGCGCAGCATCCTGGAAAGGGATACGAGGAATCGCTGGGAGGGGTGCTGGGCACCAGGTGGCGCTATTGCCCAGGGCCGTCTAGTTGCCCTCAGGGCGGGCGTGGAGAGGGTAACCAGGGAGTGCGGTCGTGGGGGGCGGGGCTGCTTCTAGTCTGCAGTTCCTAACTCCGTAGTAACTGCAGGGCGGGGCTTAAAGAATGAATCGCGAATTCTTCCACACCATCCTCATCCCCGTTTTGAAAGCCCTGCGATTCTCTGATTCCTGGCGTGATGTGTTGGGACCGGGTCGAGGACAGACTTCTATTGTGGTCCTTGTGGGGTCCGGGGGTGTGGGCAGGACACTGCTCCTTTCGGGTTCAAGCAGAGGGATCCCAGAATGGGTAACTGGGCAGTACGTGCCATCTTTCCAGGAGGGTAACCCCAGCTCCTGCACCCAGCCGGGCCCGCGGCTCCCTGGGCGGATCGCGGCGGGTCGAGCGGCGCATCCCGGGGGCGGAGCTGCGGGCGCAGCTGCGCCCGCGCCCTCATCCCTGGCCTGGAAAAAGCAAAAGCATCTCTTGGTGCTAGGCTTTCTTCACGTAAAGTGACTACCACGTGTCAGAAAGAAACTGCTGCTTTCTGTACAACCGCAGACCACTTCGGAGAACAGGGACTTGGGATCAAAAAGGAAAACGATTTCAAAACAAACTGTTGCTAGCTGGCTTTTTTTTTTTTCTTCCCTTTCCCTCTCAATTATTTTTAAGGGGGGGAGGATTAAAAAACAAACAAACAAAAAAAGTAAGTCGGCATCTTCTCACAACTGCAGCTGATTTCCTGTGTAAACGAAAGCCATGTGACATTCCATAAAGGCTTCCAGCTTTAAATGACAGGAAATGAAAACCATCACGGGAAAGGAAAGCTTCGGAGTAAACTCCCAGCGCTGATATCAGTACGGCGACAGATCAGGGGGATGGCTGCTCATGGGGGCCGGGGACAGCGCCCCCTGCCTCCCCGCAAGCGCTTCTTCTGCGGGAGAAAGGGGGCGGCGGCGATCACACCCCGGCGCTGCGCCCGGCAGCTGGGCTTTCGGTGAGGGAGCGAGCTGGGAAGAGTAGTCTTTTCTTTCTGCACGCCTCGCCGGGGTCAGGTCGCGACCCCGCCACGGCGTTCAGTCGGCGGTGCCATCCATATGCATGAAGGCTAATTAACTCTGAAAGGCCCGGCGGGCTGGGCCCTCCCCGCCACGCAGGGGTGGGGTGGGCGCGGGGCCCCAGCGTCTCCCCCGAGGCCCGGCCCCCGCAGCCCCTCCCGCGCCGGCCGAGTGCGCACGTGTGCGCAGGGAGCGCGCGCCTCCGCGGCGCGGGGACCGGCGGGGCCAGGGAGTTAGGCGCGTCGTTCGTCGCCAGCCTAGCAACACGTGCTGCCTTATCCAGAGAGCTCCCGCCCCGCCCTGCGCCCCGGGCCCAAAGTGCACAAGGGATGCTCATGCGAAAGGGCGTTTCAGGTTCAGGGGGCCGGGGTTCTAGTACCAACCCCGGCTGCCTGGGGGAGCGAGCGTGGCTAAGTCTCACACACACACACACACACACACACACACCCAGGTTCCCTGCGTTTGCTCTGCTCTGACATGAGGCTGCTCGGCTGGAAAATCAGTCGGGCACGTCTCACTGACGCTAAATCCCCAGAGGTCACTCCAGCTGCCATGTTTTCCCTAGCTCCCAGTACTTTTAGGTTTCCCAGTTCAGGGCAAGCCAGCAGGTGCCTTGGCTTCCATGAGGAGGCAATCTGTGGGGTGACCTTTTCTACTTCTTCCTTTATCAGTTAAGACTCTTCAAGTTTAGATTTTACAGACTACCGTGAACTAGCTTATGCAAACTAGAGAAAGTTTATCTTACGGGTAGAGGGTTTGCTAGTGGACCCACAACCTAGGATGCACCAGGCTCAGAAAGTTCCTAGTTTCTCCTTCACTCACCTTTTTTCTCTATTTCTGCTGCTTTTTGTTCGACTGGCTTCCTCTAGGCCTCTTTCTCAGTCTACTTGGCACAGAAGACGGTCCATTCAACTGGTGGGCTCAGGGCGGCCCAGCTGAGGCTGCATTTCCTGCTTTCAGGCACAAAGCCTCCGATTGGCCCCGCTTAGATCACGTGCCCAGCCCTGGTCCAATCCACTGTGAGGGCTCAGTCACGTGCTACAAACATGGCTGCCATGGGCCCACCCGCGGGGGGTAGGGGAGGCTTAAGGAGTGGGAGGGGCCAGACGTGCTAAAGGGCATGTACTGCGCTAACTCGAAACCTGATTTTAACCAGGCGTAGGGTAATTTCCTCATGGAAGGCTCTCTGGGCTCCTGACCCAGCGCTCGCTTCGCCTTCCAATAAAGAGGAGGGCAGGATTCCTTACGCCGAGTTCAGGGGCGCCAGGAAGAACATGCCTGACTTCCCTCCGCGTCAGGCAGGGAGTTAGGTGTGAAGTCGCAGGCGCGGGGCAAGACCACAGCGGAGGAGAAGCCGACTTTCTCAGGGAGACTTCTGTGGCCTGGGCCCGAGGAAGGGTGGGGATTGCGGGGGGAGGAGAGTGGCGCCCAGTGCCTCCCGGCCGGAGGGAAGCTTGCCCGCGGGGGTGACTGTCTCTCGCATCAGACTTCTTGAGGGCAGACCAGGTAGGCAGGTGAAACACTCAGCGCTCTTGGGCATAAAAAATAAATCTACCTTGACTAGTTCAGCAGCAAATGGATTTCTTAAGTGTATTAGTCAGGAGGGGCTAACCCTAACACAACACTCAAATCAAAGCGGCTTAACACAGTAAGAGGCTTATTTTGAGGCACAGTCCAGTGAGGGGGGATTCAAGGGCCCGAGCTCCTTTACTGCTCCTGGCTCCACCATCTTCTAGGGACCTCGTGTCTTCCACTGGGTCTCTCCCCCATCCTGGGAGCTAAGAGCATGGAGGACTGCACGGGGGTGGGGTGAGGGGGGTTAGGGACCAGGCATGGAAGTCCTTCATTTCTGCCCACATTCCATGAGTTAGAGCACAGTCATGTGGCCACACGCAGAAGCCAGGAAGCCTGGAAAAGGCAGTCCAGCAGCCCAGCTCCGTGTGTGCCCAAGGACTAAGAGAAAATGACTCAGGCGAGCATCTAGCCATCCTCTCAGGTGATGTTAGAGCATGCAGCGTCCCGGACGGGTGCGGGTAAGAGCTGAGGCTGGACTTCCAGGAGCGTTCCCAAATCCCGGCCTCAGGCTCCAAGAATAGACCGCGGTGGCCTCTGCACTCAGAGCCACTAATGCCAGAGACCTGCCTGGGTGCACATGCCACCTCTGCTAGCACTAATGAAACTTCCGGTCCCAGGGCTTGACCTTGCAGTGTCTGGGAAACAGCTGCCACCACTGAAAGCCGGATGTCTCTGCCATCACCCAAAACACTTCTAAGAAAGTATAGAGGCCCCAGGAGGAGCTCCCTCCTCTTCTCCCCACCCTCACCTTGTTTCCCTCCAGGTTATTCACTTCCAAGTTCAGGTCTTGAATGGGACCATTTGAGGGGTCAAGACTTTATCCTTCCTGCAGGGAAGGCTGGGTATTCGCGTTCTGACCTTTATTCTGAGAAGGCAGGACTCATTGTGAGATTTTCATGTAACAGGGAGATAAAGAGTAATAAACATGAAAGATTTCCACCATCCGGGGCGAGTGGGGAGGGGGAACTTCTGGCCATTGCACCTCTGGCTGGACCTAGATAACATGGTTGGGAGGAATTAGACATTATTTTCAAGCAGTTCCAAAATCAGAAAGGCCAAGTGGCAGAAACATAGGTTCTTGGAGTTGGGAAAAATGTTAGCGGTTACCTGTCTTCAACTTAATGCTGAATCCCTCTCCCAAAACTGCCCTGTGATCACCAGCCCCAGTGAAATATTCACAGTGACAGGTGACTCAGTACTGCCCTACAGGACAGCCCTTTGGATTACTTTTTGTTCCTAGAAGGTTCTTTTTTTTTTAATATAAATTTATTTATTTACTTTTGTCTGCATTGGGCCTTCGTTGCTACAACGTGGGCTTTCTCTAGTTGTGGCGAGCAGGGGCTGCTCTTCATTGTGGTGTGCGGGCTTCTCATTGCGGTGGCTTCTCTTGTTGCGGAGCACGGGGTCTAGGTGTGCAGGCTTCAGTAGTTGTGGCACACGGGCTCGGTAGTTGTGGCTCGCGGGCTCTAGAGAGCAGGCTCAGTTGTTGTGGCGCACGGATTTAGTTGCTCCGTGGCATGTGGGATCTTCCTGGACCAGGGCTCGAACCTGTGTCCCCTGCATTGGCAGGTGGATTCTTAACCACTGCACTACCAGGGAAGTCCTAGAAGGTTCTTTTTTAAGGGAAGCAGAAATCTTACTTTCTAGTACTTCCACCCCGGGCTCCAGTTCTGCTCTGGGACGCCACATGGGACAAATCTATCCTGCATACATATGACACATTTTATGCTCCAACTTCCTGTCCTTTTAAAAAACAAAAACAAAAAACCAAACTCTTCTCCAGGCTGAACAGCCCTCCTTCTCTCCATTCCATTCCTCATTTGGTGATCTTCTCGAGAGAGACTTGCGGGCAGAAGGTCGGAAGCACATATCCCCAAAGGCAGTGCTGTACACTTCACTACTTCTTACAACTGTCCCAGAGAGATGCACACACATTCCAATTTGACTGATGGAAAAACCAAGGTCCTGAGCAATCTGGCAATAGAAGAAATCCAGGGTCCAGATCAAGACTTGAAACCACAGTCCAAGTTCCACCAATGTCCCTCCCACGAGGTTCCATCCTCCCTGGGTCCATCCAAGGGCCACCTACCTATGTGCTGGGTCCCTGGGACTGTGCAGATTCCCAAGCCCGGGGAGGTCTGGCCTAGAGATGCTCCGATGGCCCGACTGTGGGGCTGTCACCTTGGTACCTTGCAACAGTTACTGCAAACAAAGACGTAGACATAGAAACAAGTCCTCCTGTAACAGCCTCTGACCACATTCCCCTGAATGTGTAGTATGATGACTTAGGAAGAAAAAAAAAAACTCATTTACCCTGACATTTTCTGTTAGGAAGAAGAAAAACATTTATGTTATCTTTTTGAAACCACTACCTGTCACCTCTGATGCGCTCAGCCTAATGGGTCCCCACGAGAAAGGAAGGAGCCTGTTATTAGCAGAATCACAAGTGATTGTACAGAGCTGCTCTGGAAACGATGCTTTAATAGACAGACATCGTGGGCAAGTTCAAATGTGGACGTTTCGCAGGCTGCCTCAACCATCTAGATCCTGGACTCCAATTATGGTGAATGCCCCAAATTCTGGATCCGTTGCTGTATCCATCTATTTTCCCACTGTTTTCATGATTAGAAAGGAAACGGACGTTTATTGCAAAATATCTGGAAAAGACATGCATATATATATTAAAAAATTAAAATGTCCAGGAATAACCACGGCTAACAATTTAGTGCCTTTCGTCTGGGTTTTTACACATATATCTGTATATAATGAGGTTAACGTCATGCTACAGATCCAGTTTTGTAGGCTTTTTCCTCATCTAATGTTGTATGGTGAGCATTTTGCCATATGGATTTGCTGAGAATATGGCTTGAAGGCTGAACCACATGCCTTCTTTCACTGGCTTGTTCCTCCGTCAGGAAACATGGAGTGTGCCAGGCGCTGTCCCAGGCTTTGGGGACACAATTTTCAGCGAGACAGCCAGCCCGGCCCTTGGGGGGACTCACCACCTTGGGGGGGAGAAGGAAGTGGGGATCCAGTCGTTGCCAAGGTGGTGAGCGTGGTGGGAAAGGACGGAGCATCACCCCGCGCGTACCGGGCGTCCTCGGTGGGCAGGGTGTGGCTCTGAGGAAGTCCTGCTCCGGCCCAGCCATGAACAGGTGAGTGTGGGAAGTGGTCAGATCCCTAAGGGAAGAGGTGGAAACGACAGAACTTGGCCGAGGACTGGATGTGAGGAAGGAACAAAGGGTGATGTCAAGGTCCCTAGCTTGGGCGCCAGGCGGGTGGCCCATGACCCACCTCCTGGTGCAGGAGCTTCAGGCAGTCTGTGCTTTTCCTTCTCTGGCTACTAGCAGTGCCGCAGGGAACATCCTTAAACACAAGTCTGTGGGCAGCGCTCTGCTGTGCCCTCAGGGGAAAGGAGGCTCTGGGTCACGTGGTGGAACGCTTTGTCATGATTTGATGTGTCTAATTGTCACCTTCTAGAGAGACGTCCCCACCAGTAGGGATGAGGGCCTCCGGCTGGGCCCCTCGTCCACATCAGCCGTAATGGTTACTGTGGCGACAACAGAGGGACATGTGTGGTCCTCCCCACGTGGCAGGCTCTGTCCTCAGCACCTCACATACTTTTACTTATTAAAGCCTCACACCCCAGCTCTGAACTCGGTGCTGTCAGGCCCTCATCCCAGAGGGGCTGAAGGAGGGACAGAGGTTCCCTCACCTGCCCGCTGTCACCGAGCACGTGAGCAGGGAGGGGACACCTCGTGCCGGGCGGCCTGACGCCAGAGCCTGTGCTCTCAACACCAGAGCAGCACTTTGTTTAATGTGGCCAATTGCATATTTCTTAAAAAACTATTTCTTTGAACACTACTCAATCTGAGTACCCCGCCAGTTACATTTCTCTAGTTGCCGCCCGAGGCCTGGCCCTGATGGCCGGGGTGGGGGGCCTTCTCTGGGTGTCCCTCGAGCTCGGGCGCCCCGGAGCCCCTGTCCTAATTCCCGGCCCCGGCCCCTGCGCACTGAGCGGCCTCCCCGGGCCTTGCGGGGCCCTCCTTCTTCTGGCGTCCTTCTTCATGTTCTTCTACACACAGACTCTGTGAGCCTTTGCGGGTCAGAGGCTTCCCTGTACTGAAGAGTTTGCATCTTGCTTGAACACAAGCAAACGCGGCAGCCGGTAGGAAACAGTAAGTACGGTCGTTCCCCCTTATCCACGGTTTCACCTTCCGAGGCTTTAGTTACCCGCGGTCAACTGTGGTCCGAAAATATTAAATGATTAACAATGTTGTGTTAGTTTCAGGTGTACGACTAACACAACATTGTTAATCAACTATGCTCCAATATAAAATAAAAATTTAAAAAAATTTTAAAAAAGAAAATATTAAATGGATAATTCCAGAAATAAACGAGTCATATGTTTTAAGTCGCATGCCATCCTGAGGAGTGTGATGAAATCTCGCTGAGGTTGCTAAGATCTGTGTTCAGAACAAACCTCCTATTCATGAAATTGTGAAGAAGGAAGAGAGAATTAGTGCTGGTTCTGCTGTTGCACCTCAAAGTGCAAAAGTTACGGTCACAGTGGCTGATAAATGCTTAGTTAAGATGGAGAAGGCATGACATTTTTACAATAAGATATTGTATTATTATAATTGTTCTATTTTATTTTTAGCTATATTTGTTCATCTCTGTGCGTATTTATACATTAAACTTCATCGTAGTGGGTAAGTATAGGAAAAAGCATAGTGTCTATGGAGTTGAGTACTCTCCATGGTTTCAGGCCTCCACTGGGGGTCATGGACCGTATCCCCAGTGGATAAAGGGGGACCAGTGTAAAACCCACACAGGACCAAGAACCCACATTCTCAGGAGGCATCCTTGTTCCACCTGGGGTCCCGGGAAAGCCTGGGGGGGGACCCTATGCTGCAGTGTGGTGTCCTGGAAAGTTCCTTCCTAAGTGGTGACTTCCAAGGGGGTGCGGTGGCCGGCCCCAGGGACGGGCAGTCTCTGATGTCCCGGGGGACACAGCGGGCGCTGTCCCGCCCCTGGAGGGTCTCTCTGGGAGGGGCTCTGTCATGTCCACCTCAGCTGGGGTGGGGGGAGAAAAGCCCAAGCCAGAACAGGAAGTACAGTTGTAAATGGAGTGAATCTTTTTATTTTACCAGAACCAGATGTATAAAAGTACCAGGAAAAAAGGAAGCCAAAGGTTAACAAAACAGACTACTGCCATCAAGAACAATGAAGTTATACGGCCATGAATGTCAAGGGCATGGTTTACGAGGTGCAATTCTGGGCTGGACGCCCCGGGCCCGACAGGAGGGCTGGGCGCCCAGCACTTCCCGGGGAAACCCCTGGGTGCCTGGGTCTCCCACCCTGGCCATCTGCAGATTGGAAGTGGATCTGTGCCTTGGATTCTCTGCTGTCAGCCTTGTCTCATCTGTGACCTCAGTCCCACCGTTGTCTAAGTGCCCAAGTAGTGACCTTCACTAGCACTTAGCTGCCACATCTGCTGGATGGCAGTCCCGCGGCTCAGACTGACGCACGCTGAGACCTGGGTGTGCTCACCTCGGTGTGTGAATGTGCACACAGGCCACACGTGTCTTCAGAGCAACGCCCTCTCCTCTGCTCCAAACCCCCCAGTGATTCCCACCCACTCCCTTCCTCCCAGTAAAAGCAGGCGGCGCACCGATGGCCCTCAGGCACCCCGAGGTGGGACCCCCGCCGCCCCTCTGGCTCACTCCCCTGCTCCCTGCCAGCCACTTCTCTACCCGGTCAGCTCACTCCCACCGCAGGCTTTGCACTGGCTATTCCTTTCCTGGAAAGCATCTCCAGATATCCACACGTCTCCCTGCCTCCAAGTCTCTGCCCTGGTGTCACCTGTCGACCAAGTAGCTGTGACGGTGGAGCACATGGTGCAAGGGGAAGGGGGTCTTCTGGCACCTCAGCCAGAGACACTAAGAATATTCCTGCTTAGAGGGTGCCCTTGTGGCCTTGGATCCTGAGGACAGGATTGTAGCAGAACCTGCAAGGGCCCGGGAGGTCCAAGGTGAGCTTCCCAAGTCACTTACTAAGTGGGTACCTCAAACCTGAGCCCTCCGAGTCACAGGTGGCTTTTCCAATACGACGTGTGTTGCTCTGTGCGTCCTGTAGCATCATTTCATCTCAAAGCAAAGGAAAGCACGTGACACTCTGGCCGATGGAGCCAACAACTTAGCACAGAATCCCGTAAGGCAGGTAGGTGGGAGGGCAGGGGCCTCCACACACTGCGCTCAGAGCCCAGCCCTACCCTCCAGGGAGACGGGGCGCGTGGGCAGGTAGCCCAGAGAGAGGCAGCACCCACGCACCTGCCCACCCCCTCCCGGGGCTGGGCTCTTGATACCTTACAGATTCCAGAATGAGCTACAGAGGGGCTTGTTTTAGAGCCAAGCAGGGCTATTTTATAGCAGATTTTCTTGTTGAAGAATTTGCAAACTGAGGCTTCCCTGGTGGCGCAGTGGTTAAGAACCCGCCTGCCAATGCAGGGAACACGGGTTCAAGCCCTGGCCCGGGAAGATCCCACATGCCGCGGAGCAACCAAGCCTGTGCACCACAGCTACTGAGCATGTGCTCTAGAGCCCGCGAGCCACAACTACTGAGCCCGCGTGCCGCAACTACTGAGCCTGTGCTCTAGAGCCCGCGAGCCACAACTACTGAGCCTGTGCTCTAGAGCCCGCGAGCCACAACTACTGAGCCTGTGCTCTAGAGCCCGCGAGCCACAACTACTGAGCCTGTGCTCTAGAGCCCGCGAGCCACAACTACTGAGCCTGTGCTCTAGAGCCCGCGAGCCACAACTACTGAGCCTGTGCTCTAGAGCCCGCGAGCCACAACTACTGAGCCTGTGCTCTAGAGCCCGCGAGCCACAACTACTGAGCCTGTGCTCTAGAGCCCGCGAGCCACAACTACTGAGCCTGTGCTCTAGAGACCGTGAGCCACAACTACTGAGCCTGCGCACCTAGAGCCCATGCTCTGCAACAAGAGAAGCCACGCAATGAGAAGCCCACGCACCACAACAAAGAGTAGCCCCCGCTCACCTCAACTAGAGAAAGCCCGTGCGCAGCAACAAAGACCCAACGTGGCCAAAAATAAATAAGTAAGTAAATAAATTTATTTTAAAAAAATTTGCAAGCTGTGTTTGACTCCCTGTCTACCTCTCCCCTCCCCCCACCACCATCAGCTGCCCAGCCCGGCTGGCCGGGTCCCCTGGGAGTTCTCAAAGGTACCTGTGGTCCCTGGGAGGCAGGCCTGCTGGGCAGAGGGAGGCTGGATGATTCACACCTGCTGTGTGCAAAGCCCTGTGGAGGGGAGGGACTTAGATGCAGGTGGGAGGGAGGCCTGGGGACCACTGGGTACTAGGCTCTGTCCTCAAGACAGCAGGAAGCCGGCGGGCATCTCTCCGAGCACACCCGTCCATCCGGAGGCTGCTCCCTACAACCCTCAGCCCGACCTTCCGAGACAAACCGAGGCCCTACGCGCACCCTGAGCGGGGCTGGAGGTGATGCTGTTCATCTGCTGTATCTCTGGACACAGAGCCCGAATGTGCTGACGGAGCAGATTCGAAGAACTCGGACGGGAAAATCCGTATTGCAAACCACCGTACTTAGGTTTATTCCACGAACCGCAGCGTGTTCACCACTCTCGTTCTCCTCGAAGTGCACAGATGAATTAGGGAGCTTTTGCCCCTTCTGGCTATGAAGAAAGGATGGGAGAGAATGGAACGCACGAGAATCCCGGAAAATAATTGATCCAGGCAGCGGCTTTGGTCGCTACATCTGACTACTCACCACATTTGGTAACATTAAGCGGTGGGCCCCCTCCCTGGGCCAGAGGAGGAGAGAGTCATCTGTCACCCAGAAGCAAAAGGTCTCCGTAGAGCCACCGCGTGCTCAGGCGTCAGCTGGGAGCTGGGGAGACGACCGCGGTGGGGGCCGGAGGCAGAATGGGGGGTTTCTGCCCGCAGGGATGGTCCTCAGTAATGCAGGCGTGTAAACTGAACGTCCCCTAGAAGTTCAGACGACAGGGTAATTACCGGCCCCGCAGACACTGGGAACGGGGGCCGCACAGCTCGCCCGCCTCTTCTGTGCCCAGCACCGCACCTGTCGGCGGGTTTAACTGTGAACGGATAAGGCACGTTGTGATCCCATTTTGCAGTTCAAGGTTCCGGAAGCCGGGGGAGGTTCAGTAACTGGCATGACAATGGCAGGTCCGAATCCCAGCCCTCTGACCCCAGACCCACTTCCCTGTCCCTGCTCACTACACGCTGCGGGGGGAGGGGAGGAAGAAGAGATTTCAGGATGGAGACACAGCATCAAGGGAGGAGGGAGATAAGGGGGCCTCTGGCAAAGAGAGGACACCTGGGACGTCACCTTCCTAGTGACGGGGGTCCCAACCCCAGAAAAAGCCAACTCCCCAGGTTGGCACACACCAGCCTTGAGTGTCAGTTACATCTTGTCGTGACTGTATTTCTCAGCCCCTCTGGAGTGAGGGGGGAGACAGAGGCCAGAGGAGACACTTCGAGCCAGTGTCCCTGGGGGTTTGGAAGAAGGGTGACTAAAGAAATACCTGGAGTCCATAAAAACAACACATTTTTCTAGATCTAGGGATATTCTGGACTGTTCCTCAGAGGCCAGGACAGAAGTGCCCTTGTTTGAAATTCATAATTTACCACTTTGTCATTTCAATCACATCATCTCCAAACAAAAAAAGAGAGGATCTTCTTTACAGCCTAAACATTAAAAAGTCTTCACTAAAATTTAAACATGAGAACAGTATTTTTCTGAGTATTCTGGACTGTGCCATCAATAATAGAACAACTGCTTTTAGCTCCTTGGCATTTCAACCCATTTCGTCAGGCAGCCAGGTAAAACCGTATTTGCCTATTCTTTTAATTTTGTTGTTATTTTACATCAGATTGCAATGATTTCCATGTGAATGATTCTCTTTTTCCCGTATGTGGAAAGAACGTGAAAAAGTTAACAGGGTAACTTGTAACAAGGCCTGCTCTGGTGTCTCCCTTACAGACATTTCAACTTGTCGGTCTCAAGGCAAAGGTTTGTGACACTGTAGAGAGACAGCCCTGCCCTCTTACAGCCCCTTGGAAAAGAGCCCCACCACACACACTGTCCTCTAGCCACCAAACTAAGTGGCTCAGAAACAAAATTTCTGAATTTCCCTCCCAGGCTGCCATCTTGGTCTGAAGTCCCACAAAGCTTCCTCTAAAGCAAGTTAGCGGTCTCTCTCTTCTCCCTTCTCTCATCCACACAGCTGCCAGCACCATCCTCCCCAAACACAGGTCAGGGCAGAGTGTTCTCCACTTGGTCCTCCTCTCTACATAAAGCCCTGTAGCCTTCAAGGTCCTCTTAGCACTGGGAGGCGTGAACCCCCCTCTCTCTCTCTCAAACACACCAGGCATTGTCATGCCATGTGCTGTATTTATGCTGACCCTTCAGCCTAGAATGTCTCCTTCTCTGGTTAAAAAATCATACTCGAGACCCAAATGGAGTTGGACCTCCCAGTTCTCCTAGTTGGAGTGGATCACACTTTCCTCTTTGATCCCACAGTATTTGATGGCTCCATTATAGCATTTGTTTCACTTTGGTTTTTGTATCTGTTTAAATTCCTTGGGCTACAACATATGCTTCTTAATGGCAGATGTCATCCCTTTATATCCTGTGGATATTGATTGGGTGTTTCTGTGTACAAGTCATGCAACTTGACACTGTGAGAATCTCATGTGATAAGGCATGGACCTTTACTTTGAGAAGTGTGAAGTCCATACTTTCAACATGTGCGTTGGGAACAGAGCCAATATCTTAAGTATAACAAGAGCTCTTACAAATCAATAAGAAAAGCGTGAATATCCCTATAGGAAACGAAGGTAGTTTCAGACACTGCTGGTGAGAGTATTCATTGTCACCACTTTTCTGGAGGGCATTTTGACAACACACATTTAAAATATGTATAAACTTTTGTTCAGTAATTCCACACTAAGGAGCTTCACCTAAGGAAGCAGTTAGGACAGGCACGGAGATTAAATACCACTGTGCTTAACATCATTATGTTCAAGACAGGGTGATTTGTAATACTAAAAGAATGGAAATAGCACATCCATAGGATAGAATTTTTGCAAAAGTAAAAATTATGTTTTTTTAAAAGTATTTAATGCACAGAAAAATATCAAGGATAAAATATGAAAAAAGGAGAGTACACATAAAAACCTGCTTCAATACCAAAATGTATCTCTAAGAAGTGGTATTTTAGGTTTTTAAAATTGGGTCCTGTAAATTTTCAACAATGATTATATGTCTACTTTAAAACCAGAAAAAAAACTTTTTTTGAAAGAAGAATATTAAGTCGAAAAGGAGACATAAGGCAAGTACAGAAAGGCCCAGGGCTGGGATCCAGCCAGTACCCACCAGTACACACCAGTACACACCAGTACACATGTTCAGTGCAGCTGTAACGGCCAGTGGCCATTTGTCTGGTTGGGGCCCCCCATACTGGTCATTAAAAATATTTAGTGTCACCCATGCAAATAACCATGATAAGTTTCTTAAAGCCCAGATAAAGTGCTTTTAAAAATGACATTCAATGAAAAGAATTACTTGCTCTAAAACCGTTAAAAAAGGGAATGAAATACACCATCATATGCTATAGACTTTTGGAATCACTGAGCTTAGTAGCTGGAAAGAATCTTAATGATCAGCAAGGGCACAGATGGAGAAAATGTGGTTCAGAATTATTCACCCACTGTCCAAGGTCCAAGAGGTAGGGTGGTGTGATGGCTTGAATTATATCCCTCCCACCTGCCCCTCAAAATCCATATGTTGAAGTCCTAACCCCCAGTTCCACAGAACATGACCTTCTTTGGAAATAGGGTCATTGTAGATGTAATTGGTTAAATGTAGATGAGGTCATGAGGGTGGGCCCTAATCCAATATGGCTGGTGTCCTTAAAAGGGGGAAACTTGGACCCAGACATGCACATAGGGAGAACACCATGCAAACACGAAGGCAGAGATGGGGGCGATGCTTCTATAAGCCAAGGATTATAGCCAAGGAGTGGCTAAAGATTGCCAGCAAATCACCAGAAAAACAGGACCAGCACCTTTATTGCAGGCATTTGGCTGTTCTTCTTACATTCCTCTTCCAGGCCCAGATGTCTGAGGCCGGAATGCTGGGTCTGGAACTTCCAATGAAATCCAGATTATGTGGTTTTTTTAAATTTTATTGAAGTATAGTTGATTTACAATGTTGTGTTCATTTCTTCTGTACAGCAAAGTGACTCAGTCTTACATATATATATATATATTCTTTTCCATGATGGTTCATCACAGGATGTTGAATATAGTTCTCTGTGCTCTACAGTAGGACCTTGTTGTTTATCCATCCTGTACATAATAGTTTGCATCTGCTAATCCCCAAACTCCCACTCCATCCCTCCCCCAGCCCCCTCCCCCTTGGCAACCACAAATCTATTCTCTATGTCTGTGACTCTGTTTCTGTTTTGTAGATATGTTGATTTGTGTCTTATTTTAGATTCCACATATTCTGTATTGAATCCTCTTACCACCAGGGCAAAGAAAGGAGCTATGAGGGATGGGGTCTGTCTTGATAGAGCTCGCCCTCTGATTAGGAAACAAGACACACTCCCAGGACGATAGGCAGCAGCTATCCACTGTGTGTGGGATCTCACCACCCATGAAACACAGGGAGGCGTAGTCCCAGTCACGGAGGCCTCCTGCCCCGTCTGGTCTCGCTACGCTGTGTTCCATGATCAAAACCACCCCGGACTCAGAAGCAGCTGGGAGCTCAGAAGGTCAGGGTGGTGATGGGGCTCGTGTCTGAGGCCCACCCTAGGGTGTGAACTCTTTAGGACAAAACAAGACGAAAGCAGCAGGGAAGCCCCTAGGACCCACTTTCTTTAACTAGAAGTTAGGCAGGAAAACAAGAGACCAGTGAGGCCTGGACTTCTGGTTTTCAGCCCCTGGGCTGACCTGGCCAGCCCCATTCCCACCCAGGCCGGACTCCCGGAGCCCCTAGCCCAGGCCCAGCCCTGCCCGAATCACCCAGAGAACCAGCCTCCGGGGCCCACCAGGAGTCCGGCCAAGTGTTCCATGACCCGCAGAACTTGGAGAACAGAGTATTTCCACAAAGCAGTTTTAAATCCAAACAACTGACTCTTCTGGAAACCATTGCCTCAAGCTGCAGGAGGCAAGAAAAAAGAAAAAAAAAAAAAAGAACAATCCGCAAATTAAAGTCCATAATACATTTTGTACATAGTTTGTGGTTTCAGAGTCACTTTAATCTTTCTCCCCCCTAAACTCTTCCAAAGATCTGTGCATCGGCTGAGCCAAAACGCGGTTGCACTTCTAAGCAGAAACCTTGTAAAACTAGACTCTGGACTGTGTCCCTCACAGGCTTGTAACATCTCCAAGAGCAAAGAGTGACACGATACACTGAAACAGGTCCAAGGAACCATCCCTATGCTTTGTGTCAAAGAGCTGCTTTCTTAAAGTCTTAGGACCGTGTGTCAGGCCGGCTGGAGGCTGCTTTGCTTTCTTGCTGCGGAGCTCGGGTCGGCACAGTCGAGCGCATCAGCCCCATCGTCCTGGGGGCTGCAGTGTGTCTGCCTGGGGTCCTCAGCCCCTCCACCACCGCCGAGCGAAGCCCACGGGTGCCTTGGCACGGCTGGGCAGGCGGCACCACGGAGGGTGGCTGTGAGGGGGAGACTCAGGGGAGCCCCCACGCTCGGCGCCCTGCATCTCCCTGCTAGACAGACCCCGGGACCCCAGCATGTGCTGGATCCGTCCAGCCCCGCAGGCCAGGCCTGTGGCTCCTCTGCCCCCGATGGCGGAGAGCGCCGTTCTGTTTGTTTTTTCAAAGTCTCCATTTCACACCAAGCATTGTGAACACAACCTTGTCAATCAGCTAGACTTCAATAAAATCTAAAAACAAAAGGAGCAGGGAACTGTATTCAATACCCCGTGACGAACCATCATGGAAAAGAACATGAAAAAGAATATATAAGTATGACTGAGTCACTTTGCGGCACAGGAGAAATTAACACAACATCGTAAATCAACTAGACTTCGATGAAATTAAAGAAAAAGAAAAGAATTGTGTCTCTAGGCTTGGCCTTTGTTCCCTCTCTTTCCTGAGGAAGCCTGGGACCCAGGGCCCAGGAACGGTCTAGCAAAAGAAGCTGTCGGACAAGGAAAAGCGGAGTTAATCTAACTACTTAGCACCCTCATCTAATCTAAGCGTGTTCACACTTCAGCAGGTGTGAAAACACGAAGAGTGCCAGAGGGAATCTGCTCTCACCGTAGTGAGAGCGCCCGGCCTTGGAGTCGGACGGCCCGGGTTAAAGCCTGACCGCTCAGCTTGTCGCCCTCACGCCAGGCGGGTGGGAGCCCGTCCCAGGGCCCCCGCGGGGGCACCCAGCGTCGTGGAAGCATCTGTCTGCGCTTTCCTCATCACTCTGGTCTCCCCCGACGGGACCCCTGTGAGTTCTATTTCCCGGCGTCTCCCACCCTGAGTGACACAGGACGCGGGCTTGGGCTTTCCCCACCCATCTGAGCAAACACACTACACAGTTACACCCAGGAGTGGATCCCAACAAAGCGGTGTCACCGCTAGCACCCCCGACCTGAGGTTAAGCCTGGGAGAAATCGGAAACAGGTGTTTGCCGAGGGACCCTCGTCACCCCAGGGACCCTCGTCACCCCAGGGAGGGTCTCAGAGGCGGAGCACAGCCCCACAGCCTGCAGGGGGAAACGGGCGGCCCAGAGCCGTGGGCGGCCGTGGTGGGGGGGTGGGGCATGCTCTCCTCCGCCTACCCACCCCCTCCATCCGGACTGGGTCCACATCCTCACCTTGGAATCAATGATCTGTCTCCAGCGGAGTCCCAGGTTAAGCACACATCTGGGAGGCGGGAGGGATGGACGCCACAATACCCATGAGGACCTGAGAGCAGACGTGCTTGCCGGCTAAGAGGGGCCCTGGGAGGGGGTGAGACAGGGGAGGGGGCAGCATCAGGGGACCCCTGCACGGCTACCAGCAGGGCGCAGGCCCTCGGGGACAGGCAGCGCCCGTCCCCGGGCCGACCACCGGGTCCAGCACAGGGAAGTGGGCGTCACAGGGTGCAGGGTGTGAATCTATGGAGGGCGCATCTGTGACCCACAGGGACAGTCCTGCGAGCATGGACCATGCCAGGCTCAGCCTGTCCTTTGGGCACCTGCTGCCCGGGGACCTGGAAGCCGGGAGGCCAAGCCCTGATTGTCAACAGGCCCTTCGGCCAGCTGGTACCACACCGACCCAGCTGTGGGCTCTGGGCACCCACAGACACCCACCATCCCGGCCTAGCTTGTGCACCTGGAGCCCCATCCCA